>NC_083385.1:4925000-5230000 GCF_031755915.1 Ziziphus jujuba | reverse complement strand
ATTTTATATTGTTGGACAAAGGAATATATCAAAAATTAATTAAAAATTATAGGAGAAAAGAGAGAAGCTTAAGCAATAATCCTTTACGCGTGTGAGGACAGAGACCACACCGTTCAGCTCACGACTCACTGCTATATGTAGGCACAAATTGTCATCTTTATTTATTTTTCTAAATCTGCATGTAAATAAATTCATAAGGAAAAAAAAAAAATGGGAACAAGCTCATGCTTTCAATTTAATTTATTTAATTATATGAAGTAACTGTGTTATTATTTAAAAAAAAAAATTGTCTAAAAAATGTGGAGAAAGAAATGGAAGAAGATTTCTGGTCAAAAAAACCATAAATTACTTTCATGGTAGAGGTATTTTTATCTAAAAATATATATTTCTATCAATGATTTATATATATATATATATTTGATCAAATATCAATGATTCATATGTTGATTCCAATGTTTAACCAAATATTTGAATCATTCCATCCTCCTTTTTATTCCACTCTCTTTTCCTTTCCATTCCATTAATTAATCTTGCAACTAAATAACATTTTATATTCTTCCAAATTTCAGGAATCATGAACAATAGATTATGTAAATATATATATTTTTTTGTTGGTCCATAAAATAAAGTTCTAGCTTTATATATCTAACATATGGTATCCCATGTTGTCTGTTTTCTCATTTATGGACTTCTTAAAGCTGGGGAAAGGGAAGTATGGAAGAAGAGAATGTTTCAAAGGACTTCACTAATAATCAGATCACAATCGACATTCCAGAGAAATCGTGATGTGATTCCGCCCGAGCCCGCTCCACCGATAACCCGCTGGGGTGCTGACTCGGCACGGATGAAAACTAGGCCAATCACAAGAGCTCATATTAAGAGATTTAAGGGCAACCTGGGAGTATTTATACAGAGGGTAATCAATCTCAACAGAGCTTGTCCATACTTGAAGATAGAAAGCCTATTCGAAGCATCCAAGTGGTGGAAGCTGATACGGACCCGGGTGACGGTTTTGGTACATTTTTGGAGTCCTAGAAGCATGAAATGGTTCCAATGATTTATGGGTTCAATACATATGCCTAATAGGTCATGGAATCAAGTTAAAGCAGCCTCAAATGCAATCAAAAAGGGCTTGTACGGACAGCTTCAACAATTTGGCCGAATTTGCTGTATTGCTTGCTGGCTTTATTGTATTTTACTGTATTAGCCTTTTCTTATTTTTCTAAGCATGGGCAACGTGTGGGCCTTCATATTCAGTTTATTTGGCATCCTACAAAGCATCTAGAAGCTTATTTGGAGCTCAATTTGGTCAAAGTCAACTTAGTCAAAAAACTAGTATTATAGTTTCCTAATTTGATTCTACTTTTTGTTTTAGAAAATTACCATTACTTTTTAGTTTTTATTTATTTGTTTTCTGGAAAAATAAGTTTAGGAAAGTTATTATTTTATTATTTTCATTGTAAATTAATTAATTCCTAATTCAAAATAAAGGAATTAATTAATCCAAATTAGATTAGGAAAGGAGTGAGAATTTCGGCCACCATAGAACTCTTTATTGTGTGGCCTGTTTTACCTAGGGTTTTTAGGGTTTACTTTGTTTCTTTCAAAGCCTATTTAAAGGCTTATTTTTCAATATGAAGACAACTTTGATTTGATTAAGAAAATACTTGTGAGATTAATTATCTCTTTGTTCTTTAAGAACACCTAAAACACCATTAGAGAATTGGTTGTTTTAGCTTGACTTATCAATAGGTTTTCCATCCCCTATTGTGGTGTCTACATTATACCAAGGTTTCTAACCACAGGTTGGTTAGGGGTTGAGGTCCATTCCATTAGAACTTGAACTTAATTAAAGATCCGGGCTAATATAATACGGGTTTAGGAGCAGGTCGTCCTAGGTTCGTATCATTTGGTATCAGAGCTAAATTTTGTTCAGGTTTGATCTATCTTTATTTGCTTTATTTGTTTTTGTGTTATTCTGCAATTTTAGCATTAGGTTAAGGTTGCATCCATCCTATACACGTTCAGCATCTTAAAAAAAAATAAAATAAAAATTCATTCCTAGTTGAATTAGGATTTCCTAGTTTTATCGTATTTTTGTTTCCTAGTTTGTTGGTTGTCTTTTATCATTGTTCTTGTTAATTTGGTTTTTGTTGATTTTTCTTTGCTGTTTTAGACTTAAATATTTGCATTCATATATTCAAAAAAAAAAAAAGAAGAAAAAAAAAAAAGAAGTTTGCGGCAACATTTAAAAAAAAAAAAAAAAAAACTGCACATTTTGTTTATTTGGAGGTCACGGGTTTGGTGTTTGTTTTGGAGTTGGAATTGTAATTTTGGTAATTATTCTTGCTACTGCAGTTGTTTATGTTCTGTGAGTGAAAAAAAAAAAAAAAAAAGAAGCTAAAGCCGAATAAAAAAACAAAAAAAAACAAAAAAAAAAGAAGAAAAAAAATATTTCGGTTTGTTGGAGTTTGATTTGTTTGCTGGAAATTTGTTGGAGCTGCTGGTTTTTTTTTATTATTCATTCAATATTTGAGTTGCTGGAGAATTATTTTTGCTGCTGGATATTTGGATTTTGGGTGCTTAAAGTTTTTGGATTAAAATTAGTTAAAGGAATTGATACAAAACTTGAATTACAAGAACAACAACCAACACTTTTCTATAATTTTGTTCTCTTTGATTCTTGTTCGTATTTGAATTTCTTTTTCTGGAATTTTATTCTTGAATTCATAATCTACTACCATATGGTGCAGTTTTCAAAAATTCCAACGTTTTCCCATTATTTTGTGTTTTCTTGTCTAGAAAGCCGAAAAATTAGGATTTGTTGGATTCTTTCGGTATTGCCTACTTTTTGCTACTGCTTTGTTGATAAGTTTAATTAAAACATACTAGTGATCTAATTGCTGTTTTGTGGGTGTTTTAATTAGAACTTTGAGATAATTCATTGAGTGGAAAAAGGCAAGAGTGTGAGAGCTTAAAAGAGGGTAAAAGCCGAAACTAGTGTGCAAACACGAGTGTCGAGACCTTGTTTGAGTGAAACACGTGACGGAGTGAATATTGTGAGGATTTATTTTATTTTTGCAGTATTTTACTAACATGGCAGATTCTAGAATAAGAAGAGGGGATCCACCCTTGAGGATCAATGAGGAAGAGTCCGTAGCATTTCATGGCGATGATCGAGCTACCGGAAGTGGAGACCAAGTGGACTTGAGAACTATTTTGGAATCAATACAGCGGATGAGTGCTCAATTTGAGCATGTAAATCAAAGAGTGGGAAGATTAGAAGCCTCACAAGGAAGGCCGAATACAAGAAATAGGTAAGAATTCCATGGAGGACGAGGAGGTCGCGAGAGGCCGAGAGAGGAATTTGATGAGGAGCCATTGGACGGTGACTTTGAGGAAGGTATGGACGAAACCTTTGCTGTCCAAGATAGAGCTGGCCGTGGGAGATATAGGAGGGAGGATACAGATGAAGATTTGGGAAATATCAAGGTTAATATCCCACCTTTTATGGGTAAAAGTGATCCTGAAGCTTATTTGGAGTGGGAAGAGAAAATGGAGATGATTTTTGACTGCCACAACTATTCGGAAGGTAAGAAGGTGAAGATGGCAGCAATGGAGTTTGGCCATTATGCACTCCAATGGTGGATAAATGAGCAAAGCACCCGAAGGAGGGTTGGTGATGACTTAATTACAACATGGCAACAAATGAAAGGAGTCATGAGGAAGCGGTTTGTGCCATCCCATTACCAAAGGTTGCTGCATCAAAGGCTTCAATCTTTGTCTCAAGGAAGTAGGTCCGTGGAGGATTATTACAAAGAGATGGAGATGTTAATGATGAGGTTAAACATGAGGGAGGATAGGGAGGCAACAATGGCAAGATTTCTTGGAGGGTTAAACCGTGACATTGCCAACCAACTTGAATTACAACAATACTTGGAATTGGAGGAGATGTTGCATGTAGCCATTAAGCTTGAGAACCAATTCAAGAGGAGGGGTGTTAGTACACGGTTTGGAGGAGTTTCTAGCAGTGGAAGGACAAGTTCAAGTGGCTGGAAAAACAATTCCACTTATGAAAACAAGTTGAGGCCGAAATTAGGAGAAGAATCTACCAACCGGCCAAGAAGGGAGGTCAAGATCGAATCTGTCCAAGCACTTAGAGGTGAGATAAAATCTGATCCTAAACCTCAAAAATCTAGAGAAATAATTTGTTTTAAGTGCCAAGGAAGAGGACACATATCCAGCCAATGCCCAAATAGAAGAATCATGGTATTAAAGGGCGATGGTGAGCTAGAATCCGCAAGTGAAGAAAGTGGGGCTGAAACCGAGCAAGAGGAGGCTTGTAATGAAGATGAAACCGAACCTGTAGATACATCTAATGCTGAGTTAAGCTTGGTTTCAAGGAGAGTACTTGCTGTCTACAAAGATAAAGAGTAGATACAAAGGGAAAACATCTTCCACACTCGCTGCGAAATACAAGGTAAAATTTGTAGCATGATTATAGATAGTGGGAGTTGTACTAATGTGATAAGTAATCTTGTTGTTGATAAATAAGGCTTGAAAACAATTAAACATCCAGAACCTTATAGATTACAATGGCTTAATGATGGTGATGAAATAAAAGTGAATAAACAAGCCAAAGTAAAATTTAATATAGGTAGATATGAGGATGTAGTTTTATGTGATATTGTACCCATGATTGCTGGACATATACTATTAGGTAGACCATGGCAATTTGATAAAGATGCTACTCATTTTGGTCGAGAAAATAGTATTGTTTTCACGTTTAAAGGGAAGAAGGTTAAGCTGGAACCATTATCTCTTAAAGAGGTTTACAAAGACCAATTACGAATGCAACAAAGGAGAGAAGCCGAAAAGCTCAAGGAAAAAGCAAGTATGGCACCAACGGCTTTACCATCCTTTCAAGAAGGTAAGAATGAGGTTGCTGATCAAGGTAAGGTTTCTAAGACTCATATTGAGTGGAAAGATCAAGGAAAAGCCGAAAGAGAGGGGAAAGAAAGTGGCAAACCTAAGAGCTTGGAGAAGGAAGAGAAATCCAAAGGTTTGCGCCAATCCAAGGGAAAAAAAGAAAAAGGAAGAAAAGAAAGGTTAAGTAGCAATTTTTATTTGAGTTTAGGGGATTTTAATAAGGATATTGAGTGTAAGAAACCTTTGTTGGTCATGATTTATAAAGAAAATTATTTTAATGATCAAACTAACATTGAAGAACTTGAATTGCCAAGTTCAATGATTTCTCTTTTGAAGGAATTTGGAGATGTCTTCCCAAATGAAATTCCAAGTGGACTACCATCCAATCAAGAGGGAAAAGGTAAGCTTGCTATCCAAGGTAAGTCTTCTAATACTCAGCTTGTGTGGAAATATTTTAATAAAACCAAGAGTGAAAAATTTGGTGCAAAAGCCGAGAGTGAGGAAGGTGAGATGGCATTGAGTGAGAAAGGAAAAGGAAGACAAGAAAGGAAGAATATAAATTTTTATCTTAGCTTTGGTGATGTTAATAAAGTAATTATGAATAAGAAATCATTGCTGACCATGAATTTTAAAGATACTTATTTAAAGATGTCTTTATTGCATAGAACTTTATCTGCATTGTTGAGAGCTTTACTTAGTGGCAATTTGAAAATTTGGGAAATATTGTTTGCTAACTTTAAAAAGTGTAATTTTTACCATAATGAGCATGTATTTCTAGATTTTGTTGTAATAGTGTTTGACCCAGGAGAATTGGTTTGGTTGTACTTACGAAAGAAAAGGTTTCCTAAACAAAGAAAGTCAAAGCTCATGCCGCCTATGGATGGACTTTTTCAAGTTTTGGAGCCGAATAACAACAATGCCTACAAGCTTGATTTATCGGGTGAGTATAACATGAGTGCTGCATTTAATGTTGCTGATTTAACTCCTTTTGCTGCAGGTGATGATCTTGATTTGAGGACAAATCCTTTTCAAGAGGAGGGGAATGATGTGATTCCGCCCAAGCCCGCTCCACCCATAACCCGCTGGGGTGCTGACTCGGCACGGATGAAAACTAGGCCAATCACAAGAGCTCATATTAAGAGATTTAAGGGCAACCTGGGAGTATTTATACAGAGGGTAATCAATCTCAACAGAGCTTGTCCATACTTGAAGATAGAAAGCCTATTCGAAGCATCCAAGTGGTGGAAGCCGATACGGACCCGGGTGACGGTTTTGGTACATTTTTGGAGTCCGAGAAGCATGAAATGGTTCCAATGATTTATGGGTTCAATACATATGCCTAAGAGGTCATGGAATCAAGTTAAAGCAGCCTCAAATGCAATCATAAAGGGCTTGTACGGACAGCTTCAACAATTTGGCCGAATTTGCTGTATTGCTTGCTGGCTTTACTGTATTTTACTGTATTAGCCTTTTCTTATTTTTCCAAGCATGGGCAACGTGTGGGCCTTCATATTCAGTTTATTTGGCATCCTACAAAGCATCTAGAAGCTGATTTGGAGCTCAATTTGGTCAAAGATTGGTCAAAGTCAACTTAGTCAAAAAGCTAGTATTATAGTTTCCTAATTTGATTCTACTTTTTGTTTTAGGAAATTACCATTACTTTTTAGTTTTTATTTATTTATTTTCTGGAAAAATAAGTTTAGGAAAGTTATTATTTTATTATTTTCATTGTAAATTAATTAATTCCTAATTCAAAATAAAGGAATTAATTAATCCAAATTAGATTAGGAAAGGAGTGAGAATTTCGGCCACCATAGAACTCTTTATTGTGTGGCCTGTTTTACCTAGGGTTTTTAGGGTTTACTTTGTTTCTTTCAAAGCCTATTTAAAGGCTTATTTTTCAATATGAAGACAACTTTGATTTGATTAAGAAAATACTTGTGAGATTAATTATCTCTTTGTTCTTTAAGAACACCTAAAACACCATTAGAGAATTGGTTGTTTTAGCTTGACTTATCAATAGATTTTCCATCCCCTATTGTGGCGTCTACATTATACCAAGGTTTCTAACCACAGGTTGGTTAGGGGTTGAGGTCCATTCCATTAGAACTTGAACTTAATTAAAGATCCGGGCTAATATAATACGGGTTTAGGAGCAGGTCGTCCTAGGTTCGTATCAAATCGGAACATCCTGTAAAGAAGTGGACACTGGCGACCCCTGGTAGGGGTCAGATGAAGACGAGTGCAGAGGTGCCCCCTTTTGTGCCTCCTCCGTCTCCAACGGAGTCCTTTGATTGGATCATCTACAAGGTTCCCAATAAGCTCCGGAAGATACGTCCAGCAGCTTACACTCCCCAACTAGTTTCAATTGGGCCTTTTCACGATGGCAAACCAAACTTGAAGGCCATGGAATATTATAAAACCAAGTACATGGAAAAATTCCTGAGATGGTCCATCTGTAATCAGATTAACGTGGAGCATTTAATCCACAAGATCACGAACACGAAAGAATATGGGAAACTTGTGGAAAAAGCCAAGCGTAGCTATAAAGAAGAGACCTTTGAGCCTGAGAATAAGAAAAAGTACTTGACGGACTCGAAAAGGTACTGGGAGGACACCAAAAACATTTTACGAGATGCCTGCTTCATCCTTGAGCTCTTCCTTAGAAACCACGAAAATCAATTTTCGCCTCCCGATGAAGAAGATAAGAAAACGAAGCAGCTGTCTGATAAAGAAATCAAAGATAATGCTTGCTTCATCTTTGAGCGATTCTTTAGAAACCACCAAATTCAATCTCGATCTCCCGATAAAGAAGATGAGAAATATTCAGGGGACTACATATTAAGTCCATGGGTTATGGCAGCTATAAAATAGGACTTGATATTGCTGGAAAATCAGCTCCCCTTTTTTGTTCTCGAACGACTCTTTGCTTTCATCTTCAATCATTCGTCGAAAAATAATCATATCCTTGATTATCAGCCAGAACTAAAGAAAAATGGACAAGAAAATTGTGATTTCTTAATAATAATTAACTGTAAATTCTTCATTGATTATTACAAGTATGGAAAACCTTGCACCGAGGAGAATTCCAAAAATAAAAGTCGTCCCTTCGACCACTCGACGAACGATGAACACCATTGGAAGAGCAAAATGAAACACATCATACATTTCACTGATTTGGTTAGAAAGTTTATGTGTGACAAAAAGGGCTTTCCCAAGAGTTCTGAGTATTTGACCCTCAGTCTCCATTCTGCAAAGCAACTGGATAATGCGGGGGTGAAGTTTGGGCGTCCTGAAGTTGCTACATATTTAGCTGACATAACGATTTGTCCTGATGTTAAGGACGATGATAAGGACGATGATAAGGACGATGATAAGCACTGCTGGTGGAATGGCCGCGGTTGCTGTTGGATAAATGGGTACTGTGGGATTAATTGTTTGGAATTGAAAATCCCTCGATTGATGGTAAATGACAACACCGAGTGCATTTTCAGAAACGTCATGGCGTTGGAGCAGTTTGTTTATCCAAACGCTCCTCGTATCTGCAATTATATTTTTCTGCTGGATCAACTCATCGACACCGCTGAAGATGTGGTTTTTCTGGTTGACAAGGGAATCATTGAGAACTGGCTTGGCAGTAACAGGGCCGTGGCTGCCTTGGTTAACAGACTCTGCGACCAAATTGTGACACCGAGTTTCTTCTATGCTGATATCTGCGCCGAACTTAACAACTATCATAGCAAAAAATTGAATATTGCCAGGTCAACCCTCAACAGGGTTTACTTCAAGGATATTTGGACTGGTAGTTCCACTGTTGTTGGGCTTGTTATCGTTGTGTTCTCCTTCTTCTCTACCTATTCTACCATCAAGAATCTCTTCTTTGTATGAGGGAAAATATGTCAATTAGCTAGCTAGATAAAATATCAAGTGTGGTTCCTTACTACGTCCACTCTTTTTATTTGTTTTTGATTTTATCAAGATGTACGTGTCTAGTTTTGTTGATCCTGTAATTATCACTATTTATGGGCTTGAACTCAAAATAAATATATAAATAAATAAAACAGCTGAGCATGAGCATATCTTTGCTAGTAGTTGTTTTTGATTTTCAATTTGCATCAAATAAATGGATTGGAAAAAACAATAAAAAAGGGTTGATTCAATATTTACTTAAAAAAAAAAAAAGAGTAAATTTTTTAATTTATTTTTAATTCAAGTTAAAGAAAGGAAAGGAGCCCCATATGTGAAATTGAAAATAATTTTTGGAAAACTTAATTATAGTAGTAAGGGATCCGATATCTATATGTTAAAAATTAAAATATTAAATTTTTCCATAAAAACTTACAGAAAGCATTTGATAATAAGTTTATATGATTTAAGGGAAAAAAAAAAATTTTCCATCCTGACATTTTACCACTCATGAGTCTATAATCCAAAGGCAATCAAATGTGATTACCGGATTGTTTGTTATCTATACTCTCGTTAGGTAATTTATGGCAACTACAATGAGATTTAAAAATTGCCATTATTCATTCTTGCGGGCACAATAAAAGCTACTACTTTTACAAGGTAATGATTTGAATTGGAATCCGCTTACCCTCAATATCCACCCAAGAAAAAAAAAAAAAACCCATTATAAGTGGATACTATACAAGTAGAACAGAGTAGCGAAACCTTAAAAGAGTATTTCCAGTATTACGGCAATTTTTTTTTGTTTTTTGGTACCATTATTCTCGGTTGTTCCAGTCATTGTAAGCCACAAGGATATATTTTCTAATTAACTAACATTTGCCAATTTAATATCTTGAAATTATCCAATTCATTCCTTTTTTTTTTTCCCCTCCCTAATCGATCAGAGTAGGATAAATGACGAAGAGCAATTTTTTCCCCTCTTTTGGGTCCTATCAACAAAGAATAGCATGTTAGATAAATTAATATTTGTGGATTTGGCATAATCAAATACTCACTTACATAGTCCATTTTATACCATTAATGGGACTGACTTATTTTATTATTTTGTAGTAGGGTCCTTGATCACACACTCTCTGTAATACTCCGGTTGGCCCATTAAACTGGAGGACCAACTCTCTTTATAAACTCAATGACTTACCCATATTTTTCTATTATTATCATATTATTAAATTATTATTATTTTGGTGTGCGTTAAAATTAATGGGTAAATCTGACATGCAGAGACTATAAAAGGTCTAAAGCAAGCAAATAGATACATACCGTATTTTTTAGATTAGGGCTTTTAGAGAATAGTTGAGAGTGGTTTAAGAGTAGTATGTCCATAGGTGCTACTTTACGTTGTTTTCTATTTTGCAGGATTAAATATTTAATTTATTAATAATTGGGTTTTGAGGTTAGTAATTTATTATGTATATTTTAGATCCCTAAAATCTAACATAGCATAAACACACTTTAAAAAAATAATTCTACAACTCTTTGAGTATCGATTAAGTGTTTTATAGTGCCAAAATGGTATTCAAAATTCTGGATCATTATTCATTTGCTTTTTAATTCTTGGTTGGTGGAAGAGTTGGCAATAGTATGAATGATTGCTTTGGCCCTTGGGCCTCATACTTTGGATTTAGAAATACATGAGCATATATATATATGTGGCACCTTAGCCTTACTGGTTAGACTAATTGCAAATTTAGTCACGATTGTTTCATTTGAATATTTGGTCAAATTTCATGAAATTGTGTGCATATATATGGCTTGCAATGTACTTTGATTTTGACGTCATATCTGATGTTGTTTGTGCTTGTAACGTCAAAAGATATCTTTTGAGTTTTTGATTATCTTTTATACATTGGTGACTGGTGAGCTATCATTCATTATAGTTCCAATAAATAATGATACTGATTATACTACCTTATATGATTTAGGTTATCATTGATCATCTCTTTAGAGTCCATACAGCATGAACCCTCATGTACATGATGTTGTTAAAGTAATAGTATAAATGAAGAAAGTACATATTTTGGAGGCTGAATTCTCAAACTCGTACCATGCTCAACATTAACTCAAGAACATTATAATTAAGCTTTGTTTTTATTTGTTGTACATTTTTGTGTGTATGTCTCTATTTTATTTTTAGTTTAAGTATGTATTTTCATTATAAACAGTTCATCACTGCTTAGATTAGACTTGTTCGAAATTCGATTTAAGCTGGAGCGGATCAATCATGGTTGTATTGAATTGGCTTAAATTCTGATCATTTTATAGCGACCTGCTTTTCTGTTCATAGGTTCAAAGTTGTTTATATGCTTGATTCTTGTACTGTGGTCACTGCTTTATTCCTCGAGATAATTTACTAAAGATTATAGATTAATTAGAGCACTTGATTGCAAGAAACTCATGGCAGTCTTTCATTCCTCTCTTTTTTTCTCTTTTTTCAAGTTGTACTGGCGCCAAGTTCAAAGTAAAGTTTTGATAAGAAATCTGAACTTAGATGAATGATTTTTTTACACAAAAGTAAGGAAGGTGGAAAAGAGTGTATGTAATACCCCGTCCCGAGGTACACCGGAAATTTCTCAAATTTGACCAAGGTTGATCGGGTTTGACCGTCGTTAACCGAGAAGGAGTCAAATGTTGACTTTTTGATCCTAATGGAATCTCACATTGACCGAGGTACCGTTATGAAGTACACGTTGTCACGCGTCCATAGACTAGTAGCACGTTGAAAACGGAACTACGGTTTGAAAGTTATGAGCAAAACAAGTTGAGGTCCAAACTGTCCAAGGGGTGCCGGAGTTGACTTTTTGTTCATGCAAAGTTGAGCTTTGACCCATACATGGTTGTGAAGTACTCGTCGATACGAGTCTGTAGACTAGCGGTACGTCCGATTTGGACATGTGGTTTGAAAGTTATGGACCTGTAGAGTTTTTCAAATACAATATTATTTTAATATTATTTTAAATATGTGAACAGTGTGCCACGTGTGACTTAATAAAAGGTGCCATGTGTCACAACAGTGAGATGCCACATGTCAACCATGATGAAATACTATATTATTTTATTATTATTTTATACAATAATATTATTTAATTATTTTATTTTATTTTCTTTTTATTTCTTTTTTCTTTCTTCTTTTTTCTTTTTTTTCCTTCCCCCACATGGGAAAAACGCCCAGCCACCCCGAAGCTTTCTTCTTCTTCTTCCTTTTTCTTCCTTCTTCTTCCTTTCCTTTCCTTTTCTTCCTCTCGGGCCCTTGCCGTTTCTCCGTTTCTGGCCACCGGATGACCACACGCGCCGACCACCAGTGAAGCCCAGTTCCTGGCGACCCCGACCTCCAAATTTCCTGTCCAGACGCCGTCGGACGCACCCAGATCGGGCCGATGAATTCGGCAGCGGCGGGTTGATTTTTTTGGCGATTCTCACCGTTTCCGGCCAGTCCAGTCCGAATTGCCACCCCTTTCCCCCTATTTTAGGTCATCTGAGTTCAAATATGGTCTCCAATCGTTTAAATTCGAAGTGGTTTATGAGTTATGAGGAGGTGAAGTTCGGCCGGTACTTCTCGGGCAAATTCCGACCACCACTGGCAAAGTTGGGGTCGATGGAGTCTGGTAATGCGATCCTCGTTCCACAAGCTTCGATTCGGTATATTACTCATCAATTTTGGTTAATGTTTGTATTAAACCCCCCGGGTACCTGGTATTATTTATCCGAATAAAATATTAATTTATTTGAGTTGTGTAATATTGTTGTTCTAGGAGCACGTGTATGTCGTAGAATTGATTCCATGGAGGATCTTGGATTAATTGCGTGCTCGAGGTGAGTGACCTACCTTTAAAATTATTTTGGGATGTTAATATATATATATTTTGTGTTAATTGGTTATTTGAAAATTATGTTTGATGTGTTGAATATTTAGTAAATTTATATTTGGAATTTTGATGCCAAAATTGAATGGAATTAAATATTTGTGCATTATAAAATATTTTGGTTTTAAGGAATTTGAGATTTTGGCAATTATTATCAAATTTCATTGTTTGAAATATTCCATATTATAAAATATTTTGGTTTTAAGAAATTTGAGATTTTGGCAATTATTATCAAATTTCATTGTTGGAATATTTCATAATGGAATATTTCAAAAATATGTTTATGTGTTCAATATTATGAGAATTTCTATCTAGAATTGTATTGCCAATTTATAATGTTTTTAATATATGTTTTGGAGCCAAAAGAATATATTTGGGAATTTAAAGAAATTTTGGTTTGATTTATTTTAATTATTGCTATGGTTGTTATTCAATTATTGTGAACAATTATATGAATTAATTATATATGGAATTTATATTGTTTTTGTATTATTGATTTAAATTGATTTTTGAGAATTTGAGAAAAATATGGATTTAAATTATTATGTTTCAAAAATATTTATGCATTGAAATATTAATGGCTTGATCTTATGCCATTGGAAAATTTGGATATTTAAATTGATGGAATTGAGAGTTGATGGATTTGAAATTGATGGAATTTGTGCGATAAATTTATGGCGATGATCTATAAAGAAATTGTGGAAAATTTACGGGTTTAATTGGATGGAATAAACCCGGTAGTATTTATGAAATTTTGAGATTTGAAAAATATTGATTTATGATTTACGAGTTTTTAGATGCACCATACACGTACTGGTGTTCTATGTATATGGATGTGATTAGTGCGCACATGGATATGATTAGCGCGCAGGTGATTTATGGGGTTGTCCTATGGTTGCCATCGGATGAGGGTAGGCCGCCCTTCCATGGTCGGGACGCCTGTTAGCAGCGGCGCGGTGGGACGCCATGCGACTGTATGCCGGTTTCTCTCTTTAACCTCTTGTTTGGTGGTACCTGGGGACGCTGGGTACCGTTGGCGCCACTGGTATATAGTGGGTGCATCAAATGTTTTCAGAATACGGATTTCAAAATAAATTTTTTGAAATTGTATTTAAATTAAGAAGATATTTAATGTTGTTTTTATTATTTATTTCAAATGGAGGTTTTAATTTATATATATATATATATTTGATCAAATATCAATCATTCATATGTTGATTCTAATGTTTAACGAAATATTTGAATCATTCCACCTTCTTTTTTATTCCACTCTCTTTTCCTTTCCATTCCATTAATTAATCTTGCAACTAAATAACATTTTATATTCTTCCAAATTTCAGGAATCATAAACAATAGATTATGTAAATATATATATTTTTTTGTTGGTCCATAAAATAAAGTTCTAGCTTATATATCTAACATATGGTATCCCATCTTGTCCGTTTTCTCATTTATGGACTTCTTAGAGCTGGGGAAAGGGAAGTATGGAAGAAGAGAATGTTTCAAAGGACTTCACTAATAAGCAGATCACGATCGACATTCCAGAGAAATTGGAACGTCCTGTAAAGAAGTGTACACGGGCGCCCCCTGACACGATTCCCATCATGACGAGTGAAGCGGTGCTCCCTCATAATTTTTCATGGCAGCGGCAGCGGCAGCGGCAGAGGCACCGAAGCCCAGTTTTGTGCTTTCTATGTTTCGAATGGAGTCCTCTGAGAAACCGAAAACTGACGGGGAAGATACGAGTGATTGGATCATCTACAAGGTTCCCAATAAGCTTCGGAAGATACGTCCACCAGCTTACACTCCCCAACTAGTTTCAATTGGGCCTTTTCACCATGGCGTATCAAACTTAAAGGCCATGGAACATTATAAAGCCAAGTACATGGAAAAATTGCTGAGACGGCCCATCTGTAATCATATTAACGAGGAGGATTTAATCCACGAGATCGCGAACAAGAAAGAAGATGGGACACTTGTGGAAAAAGCCCAGCGTAGCTATCAAGAAGAGACCTTTGAGCCTGAGAATAAGAAAAAGTACAGGACGGACTCGAAAAAGTACTGGGAGGACCCGAAAAACATTTTACGAGATGCCTGCTTCATCCTTGAGCTCTTCCTTAGAAACCACGAAAATCCATTTTCACCTACCGATGAAGAAGATAATAAAGAAGACGAGAAATATTCAGGGGAATACATATTAAGTCCATGGGTTAAGGCATCTATAGAACAGGACTTGATATTGCTGGAAAATCAGCTTCCCTTTTTTGTTCTTACTCGACTGTTCAACTTCATCTTCAATCATCCGTCGATAAATATTAATAATATCCCTGATTGTCCACCAGAGCTAAAGAATAATGAAGGTGATCAACTTGTCCATTAATTACCTGTGAATTCTTCAATGATTATTACAGTTATCGAAAATCTTGCACCGAGGAGAATTCTAAAAATAAACCTTTCTCCGAGTACTCCGAGAAGGAAAAGGAACAATTGGTGAGCGAAATGAAACCTATCAAACATCTCACTGATTTGGTTAGAAAGTTTATGTATGACAAAACAGATAAGTTTCCCACGAGTTCTTATGATTTGACCCGCTGTCTCTATTCTGCAAAGCAACTGGATGATGCGGGGGTGGCGTTTGGGCGTCCTAAAGATGCTACATATTTAACTCACATAAAGATTTGGCCTGATGTTAAGGACGATGATAAGTGCTGCAGGTGGAATTACCGCGATCGCTGCTGGTGGAATGGCCGCGGTTGCTGTTGGATAAGTGGGTGATGTGGGATTAATTGTTTGGAATTGGAAATCCCTCAATTGACGGTAGATGGCAACACCGAGTGCATTTTTAGGAACGTCATGGCGTTGGAGCAGTTTGTTTATCCAAATGCGCCTCGTATCTGCAATTATATTTTTCTGCTGGATCAACTCATCGACACCGTTGAAGATGTGGTTTTTCTGGTTGACAAGGGAATCATTGAGAACTGGCTTGGCAGTAACAGGGTTGTGGCTGCCTTGGTTAACAAACTCTGCGACCAAATTGTGATACCGCGTTTCTTCTATGCTGATATCTGCGCCGAACTTAACAATTATCACAGCACATATTTGAATCTTGCCAGGTCAACCCTCAACAGGGTTTACTTCAAGGATATTTGGACTGGCAGTTCCACTGTTGTTGGGCTTGTTATCGTTGTGTTCTCCTTCTTCTCTACCTATTCTACCATCAAGAATCTCTTCTTTGTATGAGGGAAAATATGTCAATTAGCCCGCTAGATAAAATATCAAGTGTGGTTCCTTACTAGGTCCACTGTTTTTATTTGTTTTTGATTTATCAAGATGTACGTGTCTAGTTTTGTTGATCTTGTAATTATCACTATTTATGGGCTTGAACTCAAAATAAATATATAAGTAAATAAAACAGCTGAGCATGAGCATATCTTTGCTAGTAGTTGTTTTTGATTTTCAATTTGCATCAAATAAATGGCTTGGAAAAAACAATAAAAAAGGGTTGATTCAATATTTACTTTAAAAAAAAAAAGAGTAAATTTTTTAATTTATTTTTAATTCAAGTTAAAGAAAGGAAAAGAGCCCCATATGTGAAATTGAAAATAATTTTTGGAAAACTTAATTATAGTAGTAAGGAATCTGATATCTATATGTTAAAAATTAAAATATTAACATTTTTCCATAAAAACTTACAGAAAGCAGTTGATAATAAATTTATATGATTTAAGGGAAAAAAAAAATTTCCATCCTGACATTTTACCACTCCAGAGTCTAGAACCCAGAGGTAATCAAACATGATTACCGGATTGTTTGTTATCTATACTCTCGTTAGGTAATTTATGCCAACTACAATGAGATTTAAAAATTGCCATTATTCATTCTTGCGGGCACAATAAAAGCTACTATTTTTACAGGGTAATGATTTGAATTGGAATCCACTTACCCTCAATATCCACCCCAAAAAAAAAAAAAAAAAACCATTATAAATGGATACTATACAAGTAGAACAGAGTAGCGAAACCTTAAAAGAGTATTTCCAGTATTACGGCAATTTTTTTTTTTTTGGTACCATTATTCTCGGTTGTTCTAGTCATTGTAAGCCACAAGGATATATTTTCTAATTAACTAACATTTGCCAATTTAATATCTTGAAATTATCCAATTCATTCCTTTTTTTTTTTTCCCTCCCCAATCGATCAGAGTAGGATAAATGACGAAGAGCAATTTTTTCCCCTCTTTTGGATCCTATCAACAAAGAATAGCATGTTAGATAAATTAATATTTGTGGATTTGGCATAATCAAATACTCACTTACATGGTCCATTTATACCATTAATGGGACTGACTTATTTTATTATTTTGTAGTAGGGTCCTTGGTCACATACTCTTTGTAATACTCCGGTTGGCCCATTAAACTGGAGCACTAACTCTCTTTATAAACTCAATGACTTACTCATATTTTTTTATTATTATTATATTACTAAATTATTATTATTTTGGTGTGCGTTAAAATTGATGGGTAAATCTGACTTGCAGAGACTATAAAAGGTCTAAAGCAAGCAAACAGATACATGTCGTATTTTTGAGATTAGGGCTTTCAGAGATTAGTCGAGAGTGGTTTAAGAGTAGTATGTCCATAGGCGCTATTTTATATTATTTTCTATTTTGCAGGATTAAATATTTAATTTATTAATGACTGGGTTTTGAGGTTAATAATTTATTATGTATATTTTAGATCCGTAAAATCTAACATAACATAAACACACTTTAAAAAAATAATTCTACAACTCTCTGAGTATCGATTAAGTGTTTTATAGTGCCAAAATGGTATTCAAAATTCTGGATCATTATTCATTTGCTTTTTAATTCTTGGTTGGTGGAAGAGCTGGCAATAGTATGAATGATTGGTTTGGCCCTTGGGCCTCATACTTTGGATTTAGAAATACATGAGCATATATATATGTGGCACCTTAGCCTTACTGGTTAGACTAATCGCAAATTCAGTCGTGATTGTTTCATTTGAATATTTGGTCAAATTTCATGAAATTGTGTGCATATATATGGCTTGCAATGTACTTTGATTTTGACGTCATATCTGATGTTGTTTGTGCTTGTAACATCAAAAGATATCTTTTGAGTTTTTGATTATCTTTTATACGCTGGTGACTGGTGAGCTATCATTCATTATAGTTCCAATAAAAAATGATACTGATTATACTACCTTATATGATTTAGGTTATCATTGATCATCTCTTTAGAGTCCATACAGCATGAACCCTCATGTACATGATGTTGTTAAATTAATAGTATAAATGAAGAAAGTACATATTTTGGAGGCTGAATTCTCCAACTCATACCATGCTCAACATTAACTCGAGAACATTATAATTAAGCTTTATTTTTATTTGTTGTACATTTCTGTGTGCATGTCTCTGTTTTATTTTTATTTTAAGTATGTATTTTCATTACAAACAGTTCGTCACTGCTTAGATTAGACTTGCTCGAAATCCGGTTTAAGCTGGAGCAGATCACTCATGGTTGTATTGAATTGGCTCAAATTCTGATCATTTTATAGCGACCTGCTTTTCTGTTCATAGGTTCAAAGTTGTTTATATGATTGATTCTTGTACTGTGGTCACTGCTTTATTCCTTGAGATAATTTACTGAAGATTATAGATTAATTAGAGCACTTAATTGCAAGAAACTCATGGCAGTCTTTCATTCGTCTCTTTTTTTCTCTTTTTTCAAGTTGTATTGGCGCCAAGTTCAAAGTAAAGTTTTGATAAGAAATCTGAACTTGGATAAATGATTTTTTTACACAAAAGTAAGGAAGGTGGAAAAGAGTGTAACTAGGTTCCCCAGTGGGTGTTGCACGAAAGGCGCTGCTCTCGTTCATTTCGCTCTGTGGCGTCTTTAACTCTCTTGTTGAACTTACTGATTGAGCATGCTGCTTTTCTAATGTGTTTGCATATTACTAGGTTTGCAGTCAATCAAGAAACGAGTTTGGCCTACCAAAGCTGGGTCTTAACTCCACAGCCTGCTATCAGAAACAGTGTTTTTTTTTTTTTTCCCTCTTTGAAACTTGGTTGGGATTGAAATATGTCTAGATTATGATGATGCTGTAAAGAGTGTATCGGTAAAGAGAGATGAAATGGTAATTATATAGGCAAGAATTTGTGTAGAAGGGATTATTTTTTGAAATTTTTTTTTTAATGCAGCCTAATTATTTGACTAAATATAGGCGTCACGATCAGAAAAATTAGTTTGGTTTATTATTATTATTTTTTTTATTTTGTTATCTCTTTAGCTATTGTTTTTTCATACCGCATTACCGTTACTATCACTGAGTTTGGAAGGGATAAATATGTAAAACACAAACCATCACACAATCTTGTGTAAGTTTCTTGTTGGGCTTGGGACTTGGAAGTTCACCAAATATATAGTGAGTGCACACTACTGTTGTCGTCATTGTTAGATACTACTTATTTTATTTCTAGGTTAGTTCTAGAAACCGAACCATTTACCACAAAAAAAAAAAAAGAAAAAAAAGAAAAAAAAGTTTGTAAAAGTCTATCTTAGGAAGTCGGTTTTATAAATATAACTTATATAATCATATTAAAATTAATCCGCGTACTTTTAGATATATATAGATATATATATATATATATACACACACACACTATATATAGTTATATAGCGTAGATAATTATTCTTTGGAAGATATCTTATAACTTATCTGTTGGGATAAATTGACCTAAACGGAACCCACATAATACTTCAACGGTTGTTTAATTGGTTATTTCTATGGATCTACTTTTTATTACTAGGTTTCTAGTCTTAAATTTTTTATTTAAAAAAAAAATTAAAAATCAACATGTTTAATCAAGTGGGTTGATTAAAAATTTCTTAAAAAAAAAAAATTATAGGTTGACTTGTACATTCGTACTAGCATGTCTTTAAGGATAATACCCCGTCCTGAAGTACACCGGAAATTTATCAAATTTGACCAAGATTGACCGGATTTGACCGAGAAGGGGTCAAAAGTTGACTTTTTGCTCCTGATGAAATTTCATAGTGACCAAGGTACCGTTAAAAAGTACACGTTATTACGAGTTCATAGACTGGTAGCACATTGAAAACGGAGCTATAGTTTGAAAGTTATGAGTAAAACAAGTTAAGGTCCAAACTGTCTAAGGAATGCCGGAGTTGACTTTTTGTTCATGCACAGTTGAGCTTTGACTCATGCATGGTTGTGAAGTACTCATTGATATGAGTTCATAGACTAGCGGCACGCTTAAATTGGACATCTGGTTAAAAAGTTATGGACCTGCAAATTTTTCAAATACAGTATTATTTTAATATTATTTTTAAATATGTGAACAGTGTGCCATGTATGACTTATTAAAGGGTGCCATGTGTCACAATGGTGAGATGCCACATGTCAACCATGATTAAATACCATATTATTTTATTATTATTCTATACAATAATATTATTTTATATAATTGTTTATTTATTTTCTTTTTCTTTTCTTTTCTCCACGTGGGAAAAAAGGGGGGGGGGGGGGGGGTGGACACTGGACTTTCTTCTTCTTCTTCTTCTTCCTCCTGACGGTCCCTCTCTCTCGGTCTGCATTTTTTTTTCGGGCCATCGGATAGCCACACGCGCCAGGCGACGGGACGGGTCCCGTCCCACGGCCAGGGGAGCTCAGCCGTTGATTCTCTGGCCGGTTGGCCGACGGATTCGTTTCGGCAGCAACTTCACGGCAGGATTCCGGCGACCTCCGGCGGCGGTTGGACCAATTGAAGGTATCTTCTTGATGCTTTCATCATAAGTTTCAAATTGATAGCTAGAATGTAAATTATAATTGAGTAATTAGGAAGTTCCCGTTGATGGAACTAGGTTGTGTTTACATTGAAATGGGATAGAGGTTGGACAAGCCCTTAGTCAATTGCCATTACATTTGGGTTCTTAATGATTGTTAGAGGCTAAAGGAATGGTTAATTTGAATTAATTGACAAGATATTGAAAAAATCCCAAATTTGCAGTTTAGGCCATACGAGTTCATCCTATATTCTACCAAATTAGGGTGAACAATGTTGATATTATCAAGCAGAAGGGGTAAAAGGATTGTTATAGATTTTGTGAGTTTACTTGTCATGTTGATTGAAATTATTATACAAAAATTTTAGTTAGCATGTGTATAGATTGATATATATATATATACACATGTACGGTGAACATATGATGCATATATGTATGTATACACATGTACTATGAACATATGATACATATATGTATGTATATATACATATATATATATATATATATTTATATGTATTGTTAATGGGCATATACATATATATATATATATATATATGGAGATGTGTGATGTTATATGAAAATACATAATTATATATATGTGGATATATGTGTGTGTGTGTGTGTGTGTGAATATATATATCTATGTACCTGTGTGCATCAAGACATTTATACATACGTATTTTACATCATTCAAAATTTTGAAGTATATCATATATGTTTTAAATTTTAAGAGATATTGTTATTTTATTTTAATGTGTTATTTTTATGTGATTTAAATATATTCGTTATATAGACTTTATTATATCATATGTGTTTAATATTTAAGAAACTGCTATTTAAAGTTATGATGCTAAGTTATGTTGATTTAGTATATATGTTGCCTCATATTTATATTTTGGGTTGTTAAATTAAGTATATTTTGTGTTAATTAAATATTTGAAAAATGAATTTTATGTGTTGGATATTTAACTAAGTTATTATTGATATTGAAGATGCCAAATTGTGTTGAATTGAATTATTGTGGAAGAGACTAATTTTATGAAATTATGATTTAAATTTTATTAAGTTTATTGTTGATTTAAATGTTGAAATTTTGATGCATAAATAATGCATTTATGTGATTTTAATACTGTATGAATTTCTATGTATCCTTTTATTATTGTTTTGGTATATTTGATAAAAGCATATGAATTGGATTATAATTTATCTAAATTTAATATTTTATAATATTATGAAATTTATAGTTTTTTTTTAAGATACACCCATACACGTACCGGTGTTCTGTGCTGTATATGTGATTATGATAAGCACGCAAGTTATAATGTCTCCCGTGAGTTGCCATTGGACCGAGGGCAGGCAAGTTTGATATTGGCCATAAGCCGCCCCGCTCCATGGCCGAGATGATGGTTTAAACAGCTGCGTTGTCGGGACGCCGAAGCTACCGTATGCAAGTTTCTCTCTTTAACCTCCTGTCAGTCGGTGCTCGGGACGCTGGGTACCTTCGGGCACCACTGGTATATAGTATGGTGTATCAAGTATTCTTTTATATGTTTGTACATATATTTGTATGTATATTATTGATATTATACTGTATATACCGCACCATACGGAGGCAGCGAACCAATGTGGCCCATGTAGAGCTAGCCTCATAATTATGTGCCTACGAGTCCAGGGGATCGGACGGCCAATATAGGCAACCACCCTGGTTTGTATTGGTAGCAAAGTGCCGGCGACAGCTGGAATCATGGATCACATAGCATGTCAGAAGGTATCGTACATATCTCCATTACGAGCGTGCATATTTCATTTTATGCTATGGATTTTAAGATATAATTTTATGTATTTATGTTATGTTATCTATTTGTGATTTAATTTCTTACTAATATTCTTAATCGATGTTATTATATTCTTATTACTATTAATTGTATTTAACTATTTATATAATAATTATTGTCACTGTTATTGGGATTGTTATTATTATTTATAATGATTATTTTTATTATAATTCCAATTCCTATTATTATCATTATTATAATTATAGTTGTTATTATTGATTATTATTTTTATTTTTATTAACACTATTATGAGATCTTTAATTTTAATTTTGTTATTGTTTTTATTATTATTACTACCATATGGTACATTCGGATAGTATCACAGCCTACGGGCAAGAAAGATAGCCATCGAGCAAGTATAATAGTCATCGAACAAGTGGTAGCCTTTGGGTAGGTGAGATAGCCCTCAAGCAAGTTACATTAATACATGTATGGGAATATGATAGCCCTCAGGCAAGTTATATTAATATATGTATGGGAATATAATAGCCCTCAGGCAAGTTACATCAATACCATCATCATTAAAACGTTTGTTATAGTTTTTGACTGTTAATGTGATGTTGTTTTACCTTTCTCTCTTTGTTATGCATTGGCATATTTGTAAAATGATATTTAAAGTGTATTTGACATGTGTAGCACTAAATGGGTGGTGTGGGCAGACGAGAATATATGATGGTATATCTTAATTGGCTATTTACTAAATTAATTCCATTATATGCCTTTTATATAATTTGTTATCGAAGTGCTGCCAATTGTGGAACTTAAATTGTAGTAATGTGGGAGGAAAAAGGTGGTGTATATAGAAGTGCATTTTCAGTGCCGAAAAATTGTGGTAAATTCAACCCTTAGGGGAGGTTCTGCCGGATTTTCCATTGGAGGATCCGGTAGGGTTTCCTTGGGATTAGGGCTTGTCTAGGGTTCCAGTGAAGAATTTTGGACGGCTCCTGACAAAAGTTGTCATGTTTAAAAAGTCTAATTTCAAGTAACATTTTTTTAGATTAATCACAAATATTGTCAATATTCCTTATGTGGGTGAAATATTCTTGGGTAATCATGGTTGTAATTACCCTTTTGCAAACTAATCAAGCAGAATTCTACGGTGAATAATGCAAAGTCCCTGTATGAGGAAATGCAACACTTCAAGAGAATCAAACATTTCATTGAATTATTTAGACAGTTTCTGTGCCAAACGGAAGGTATCCCATTGATGCTGGCAATATCAGTTGTCTCCAAGCTGAAAAACAACTAGATAGAGCAGGGGTGAACTTTCTGCCTCGCAAGGATCAATGCCTAGCTGACATAAAGATAGAGTACGAATAAGTGTATACCTTGGAAATCTTTGAAACAGGAACTCCCTGAATTCAAGGAAGAAGACAACAGAGAATGCATTATGAGAAACGTTATGGCGTGGAACACTATGTTTCTCCACTTGAAACTGCAAGTCCCTGTAATGAATGCATTTTTTTTCTCACGCGAACCAAACTGAGTAGGATAAATGAAGAAAAATACTTTAATTTTTGGGGGGTTCCAATCAATAAAGAGTAACATTGACAAACTTAAAAAAAATTTATACTACTCTCCGAGTATGGATTAAGTGTCATATAGTGCCAAAATGATATTTTACTTCTGGATCATCATTCATGTGGCTTTTAGTACATGGGTGGTGGAATAGTTGGCAATAGTATGAGTGATTGGATTGGCCTTTAGGCCTTATCCTTCTGGAGTTACATATCGATGAGCGAAATTGTGGCACCTAATAGGCTCTATCCACAACTTCCCTCATCTCATGATTTGTGGTAGCAAGGAATCGCCCAGCTTTTATCCAACAATATTATTGGTCAGTTAAATAACTTTTTTTGTCATCATTCTATTTCCTTTGTATTTTTGGTCAAATTTCATGAAATTGTGTGCCTATATGGCTTGCAATGTACTTTGATTTTTGATATCATATCTGATGTTCTCTGTGCTTGTAAATGCATCTTTTTGTGTTTTGATAACCTTTTATATGCTAGTGGGCTATCATTTATTATAATTTCAATTAAAAGAAAAATGATATTGTCCTGCCTTATATAATTTAGGTTATAATGGATCATCTCTTTAGAGTCTATACAACAAGAACACACGAGATGTTTAGTAGCAGTACAAATGAAGAAAGTACGTACTTTGAGGAGGCTGAATTCTCCTCCAAGTATGATGCTCAACATCAACTTAAGACATTATAATTAAGCTTTATTTTATTAGTTATACATTTCTGTGTGCATGTCTCTGTATTTGTAGTTTAAATATGTAAATTGGCTACAAATAGTTCATCACTGCTTACATTAGACTTGTCTAAAATCTGGTTTAAGCTGGACCAGAATTCATGGTTGTACTGAATTGGCTCATAGTTTTTAACGATTCATAGAGACTTAGTTCTGTTCATAGGTTCAAAGTTGCTAAATTGCTTAATTCTTGTACTATGGTAACTATTCTATTCTTGGAGATAGTTCATAGATTGATTATTAAGTATAGAACGTGGAAGAGATGCAAATAGATAGAGAGAAAAGGCGCCGGGGTTGAAGTTAAATGAAAATCACTTGAAATTTGAAAAGTGTAAAAAAGCTTAAAAAAAAGAAAAAAGAAAAAAAAAAGAAAGGATGCTAAGTACGAGGAGTATATATTTTTTTGTTGGTGAATCTAAGTACGAGCAATATATGTGTATAAATGAAGGGTGTAATATATATATATATATATATACACATATTGATATGAAGCTGGAGGTGAAAGTGGAGGCAGTGTAAATTACCCCCAAAAAAAATGGAAAAAAAGTGGAGGCAGTGTAGATTCAATAGTGACCAATCTCTTTTTTATTTGTGTTTTCTGTTTGTGATGGGAGCTTAGTTCCCAACCATTTGAGGTATATAAAAAGTAATATTATTTCGAGTGCACTATTATGAGTATTCTTATAGAGAGAAATAAAGAGGTGGACATGGAGCATCAATGGCGGCCAATATCTAAGAGTCTTTGCTGTTTCTTTTTTTCTTTTTCTTTTTTTAATGGAACAAAAAAAAGGTAACTTTAATTGTAGATGTGTAGTCCATTAGGGGAAAAAAATTTGCATATTTGTGGGCTTTAGTAGTCATATGAAAGTCATGTGACATTGGTTTTAGTGGTCATATGAAAATCATATGTTATAAAATAATATGTCATTAATTTTGGTCATTAAATTAAATAGATTAGAAATGAATAGCTATGATTAAAAGTTAAGCATAGACAAGGACCAAAAGAAACAAACCAATATCCAAATGTTAATTTCTATATTGCACAGATATCAATTTTTCTTTTAACAAAAAAAAAAAAAAAGATAGCAATTTTCTTTTTTCTTTTTTGTTTTATATGGATTGCAATTATTTCTAGGGTGAGTTGAACCCATAACTAATAAATCTCAAAGATGTGGAAGTGAATTAAGCCAACCTCACTTATTGCAAGTTTACTTGTCCAGTTAAAATTACATTTACGATAAGGACGAGCTTTGCTTTCTGCCAGTATAAAAGCATTCACTTTGCCACTGGATGGAGTATTGCTTACTTTTCATTTTTTTTAATGTATTTTAGAAAAAAATATATATACTCCACTATTTGGTCCCAATAATTATAGTGAACGCAAATGGTTTAAGAATTGGTGAGAAAGCTTGATTAAAAAAAAAAATTAGGAAGGTAAGCCATTTGTAAAACCATATGTGATCCGTCAATGCTTTATTACTTTTTTACTGAAGAGAAATGACAGAAAATATTGCATTTCAAATTAATAATTGTTACATAATCCAATGCTAGCTAAGTACATTTACATATAGCCAAATTGATTTACTCTGTTTGCTTTCTGATTGATCTGGATGTCATAAGGTAACGAGAATGGCATCACCATCACACCATTCTGTTTCAAAGGAGGAGTTGCCTGATCAGCCGGTCATCATCGACATGCCAAAGGACTGGGAACCTGACTCGAGCAATACATACTGGATCTTTAGGGTTCCGGAGAAGCTCTGCAAGGTAAACGAAGCAGCTTACACTCCCCATCTAGTTTCCATTGGCCCTCTTCACCATGGCAATCCAAAGTTGAATGCAATGGTGCATCAAAAATTCAAGTCTGAGCAACAATTCTAAAATCAGGCTTATAGAAACATATAGAGGAGGGAAAAAGGATCGAATTCGTGGACAAAGTACTACCACGCATCCAGAGTAGCTATGCAATGACCTTTGACTTCGATCCTGCTGCTCCTAATAATTAGCTTAACTTCGTCTGCATGTTTCAAAGAGATGCCTGCTTCATCTTTGAGCTCTTCTTAAGAAACTATGAAAACCATTCAGACGATTACATACTGAGAACACCATGGCTGAAGA
Organism: Ziziphus jujuba; assembly: GCF_031755915.1. Lineage (NCBI taxonomy): Eukaryota > Viridiplantae > Streptophyta > Magnoliopsida > Rosales > Rhamnaceae > Ziziphus > Ziziphus jujuba. Next base: position 5,203,204 of record NC_083385.1, on the reverse strand, counting down.
TAGGTATAAACTAGACTTGATAATGCTTGAAAATCAGCTCCCATATTTTGTTTTCAAGAAATTATTTGACTTCATCTATCCAGAGGATGAAAACAGGACAAAGAGTAAAAATAATCATCATATACTAGGGCTAATTGGGGAAAGTAAATGCAGCGATTTCTTTAAGAACATTTACTATGAATTCTTCCTTGATTATTACAGGTTTGGAAAACCTCTCGCCGAGAGAACATACATGCAAATGACACAATCCATGAAAAAAATCTGCTTTACTGATCTTGTCAAGGATTAAAAAGATGGTGAAATTTGTGAAGTCCAGTTGCACCTCCACCGACAATGTGAACTCAGCTGCATTGCCGCAAGCTTACCATTTTTTATAATGGTTGCTGCATTTAACATCGAAAAACCAACTTGTTGCTGCAAATGTGGGCAACTGTCAGAAGAAGTTGAAAATGGTGGACATGCACCAAATTTGTGAGCCTATAAATAGGCTCCATCCTGTGGTTTCTCATTCAAGCTGAGCAACCTCAATATCACCCAAGTGAGGAGTGTTGAGAGTAGTGTTTAAGACTCCAAAGAGAGCTTGAGAGAAGAGTGAGCAAATTCCAAAGAGAGTTTGATAGTAAGGAGAGAGATTCCACATGAGAATGCAAGAGAGAAGTTTTGTGTTTTGTATTCTACTTCCAGAAAGTAATGGAATTATTTTTATTTTTCTTCTCATATTTCTTCTCTATAGTGATAAAAGAATCACAACAAATGGTATCAGGGCTCTAAGTTGAGAGGTTGGGTTCCAAATTTGAAGAAACAGAGCCTCTGTTCTTCAAGTTGGTGTTTCGAAAACTTGCTTAAATCAACAATTTGAAAATTCCAGGTGAAAGAACTCGCCGAGAAGAGAAAAACCAAGTTCTCCGGAGGGAAATGCGACGCTAAATGTGCGATCACGCGTCGCCCAAAGTTTCCTACAGCCAGCCACACAACACATGCACCGCACACGCTTTTGGAGGTTGAAGACGACCACGTCAGCCGCCACATCATTCGCCATGTCACCGACCGTCAACCATATGATCTGCCACGTAGCACAACATGTCATCAGCCACATAATCGACATGTCATCAACCATGTGTTGCCATATCATCACACCCTGCCACGTCAGCAAAAGTCTCTAAAATTACAAAACAACCTCTGTATTTTTGTAAATTACAAATTGACCTCTGTAATTTTTGTATTTATAGTTTGACCCTAGAATTTTAGAAAATTGAATTCTTGTTCTAAAATTTCTGGTAATTATATTTGGTCCCCAGAAGAGTTAAGTCCACCATTTACTGCCATTCCGGATGCAATGATTAACTCCATTTTGCCAAATTCAGCTCTATTTTTTTATCAAGCCATTATGTCAATGGAAGAATCATCTTCGGGAGCTATGGTTAAGCTCATTGCCATAAATTATACATTTTGGAGACCTCAGATGGAAGATCTCCTCAATTGTAAAGACTTGTTTGATCCTATAGAAGCTAAAGGAGTAAACCGCAATCCCAGCAAAGAAGTAAAATGGAAGAAATTAAACAAGAAAACGATCGGTCAGATCAGACATTGTCTTCCATCATGCAGCGAAGGAAACGAATGCATATACCCTCTGGACAAAATTAGAGGACATGTACCAGACCAAGACTACTCGGAATAAAGGCTCTTTCTTAAACGATTGGTAAATCTAAAATTACAGAGTGGAACTTATAAAGTCCCACATCGGTTGGAAAGGGGAATGAAGCATGGCTTATAAGCGTGTGGATACCATTCCCTTGCAGACGCATTTTAAACCTTTAAGGGTTGGGTTGTAAGAGGATTCTCTAGGCCCAAAGAGGATAATATCTGCATGCGGGTGGTCTGGGCTGGGCTATTACAGATGGTATCAGAGCCAATACCCGGATCGGTGTGCCAGTAAGGACGCTGGGCCCCAAGGGGGGAGGATTGTGAAGTCCCACATCAGTTGGAAAGGGGAACGAAGCATGGCTTATAAACATGTGGATACCTTTCCCTTACAGACATGTTTTAAACCCTTGAGGGCTGGGTTGTAAGAGGATTCTCCAGACCCAAAGAGGACAATATCTGCATGCAGGTGGTCTGGGCTGGGCTGTTACAAACTTCTATAGCCGAGCATACCAGTGAGTTCCATAGCTTGGTAAATCAACTATCTACTTTCGATTACCAACTTAGGGATAAGGATCAGGCTCTCCTACTTCTAAGCTCTCTTCCAGACAGTTGGGAGACGTTGGTAGTCTCTCTTAACAATTCGGCTCCAAGTGGCAAGTTTACTATGTCTATGATTAAGGATGCCCTATTCAATAAAGAGGCCAAAAGAAAGGACATTGGCATTGACCAATCACATACCCTCGTCATAGAAAGAGGAAGACAACAAAGAGGTGGTCGAGATAGGGGAAAAGGTGGGAGCAAGAGCAGAGGCAGATCTACAGACGACAGGAAATCATCATATAAATGCTATCATTGTGGCATGGAGGGTCACTTGAAAAAGAACTGCAGAAAGTTGTTGAGAGAGCAGAAACTCCAAGGAAATTAGTCAAAGAAGGATGGAGAGGCACTAGTCATTGTTACAGGAGAAGTGGTGCTCTGCTCCACCCAAGAAGAGACATGCCTTCATATATCAACCTAAAACGTTGAGTGGATAGTCGATACTACAGCATCCTACCATGTCACTTCACATAGAAATTTCTTCAAAACATACAAAGCAGGAGACTTTGGTACAGTAAAAGATGAAAAATTCCAGTTTTGTAAAGATTGTGGGAACTTGTGATATTAAGGTAAAAACGAATGTTAGTTGTACAATTTGTAACACCCTGTACCAAAAATACACATGATTAAACAAGTTTAACCAAGTTGACTAAGTTTGACCAAGTGAACAATATGGGGGTCCAAGTTGACTTTTTTGATAGCCATTATTTTTTGTTTAACTGAGGTACCATTGAGTAGATCTCATCGATACGAGTTCACAGATCGGTAGCACGTCAAATTCTGAGTTACGGATAAAAGGTTATGGTTTTGAGAAGTTTTAAGCATAAGGTTTATATCAGTGTCCAAGCCAATCCCCAATTTTTTTCTGTTAGTGACCCAAGGCTTTATATAAGCCTAGATAAGCATGTCAAATAGGAAACAAAGCCTAAAATACCCATTTCTTCTCCAAAACCCGAGAAATTCTCCCCTTAGACCCGTGGGTCCGAATTGTATCGTTTCGACTCGTTTACCGTCGAACCGGGTCATCACCGTTTTGCCCATTTCTATCCAACCACCACTTACATGTGCCATCCAAGTAGAAAGGTCACTTGAAGAGGAGCTTAGCCATGAAATTTCACGACGAGCGGAGGCCGGATGCCCCCAGATCGGGCCGGCGAAGTCCACTGCATCTGGCGAGGTGGGTTGCCAGATTTTCTCCATTTTTGACTATTTCAGGCCAACCCATACACCTTTTTTACTATTTTCAACCCCTCTAAACTCATTTCCATGGTTATTTTGTCCAGATTCCTCACAAGTTTGAACGATCCGACAATGGGAAGTTCGACCGATGCTTCAACAGTGTTTTCTGGCCACTGGAGGAAACTTTGGACCAAGGTGAGCATACTGATGAGTTCCTTGTCTGTTGGGCTTTCCGTCAATATAAAGTTTTTGAATTTTGGTGGTCGTTTGATAATCTTTCCATTTTTGGATCAATTAGTAAATTTTCGGATAAGTTGGAAAGTGTATTTGAACAAAATTGGTCAAATTAATTAAAATTGGAGTTGAATTAGTGAAATTTGATATTATTAGAACCCATTAGGTGCTTTTATTTTGAAATATTAGGCTTCGGGTGAAAATCTCCAATTTTGGATACCAGGTCCTAAGGACACACGTTATAATTGGACTATCAGGTGTCCAATTTATTCAATTTTGTAGTACTATAAATTATTTTGAGACATTTGGGTTATACAAGTGTCTCTGGTTTAGTTGTTTGGAGCCTGAGGAAAATTTTATTATATTACAGGTACTCGAGTTGAGCCTGGAGGTGATCCTGTAGAGGAGCAGATGTAAGCATTTATAGTACCGTTAGAAGTTATTAGTTTTAAAAATGTTTTGGGTATATAGTATAATATATATATGTGGTTTGAGTATTTTACTTATACCTATCATTTGATTTGAATGTTCATTCTATGGATACATGAGGATCTACTTTTACATATATGTGTTATCATTTTATATGACTTTTGTCAATATTTTAAACGTTTGGCAATTCTAATGAGTTCATGAATGGACTTGTGGTATTTAAATATTTTGGTATTTGAATTGAAGTTTTAAATCACTTTGGAAATTAATCGATTTGAGAAGGCATATTGAAAATTATATAATTTTAAGCATGTTCAAATATTTTATAAATTTTTAGATGCTTAAAAATCAGTTTATGGTGAATATATTTCACTGTGGTATTTTTTTATTTTAGTAAGAAATAATGATTAGAAGTTTTTTTTTTGAAATATTTAGACAAGCGGTTGAGCGTGAATATTAAATTATGATTTATGATACGGCAGGATACTGTATCGGTTATTTTAAATTGATGTACCGCATAGTACTAGAGTTTGGTTCAATATTATATTACAGCGCTCTGGGTTTACCATGGTGTTGTGAGGTTACTTTCATCTAACGGTTATCTATTATTACCATGGATTGTAAGGTTAGGTTTATCCGACGGTTTATTATTATTACCACGGTGCCGTAGGTTGGTATCATCCAACGGTTTATTATTACCATGGACCGTGAGGTTGGGTACGTCCCGATGGTTAATTGATATTTCCATGACACCTTTCGTATATTGACGGTCGTGAGGTGGGTGTCTCCCACTGTTTATATATTGGTACATCGTTTGGTACATTGTGTACGTTTAAACATGTTGTTGATTTACAAATACTGTGTGATTTCTGCATTTTCATATTTATTTGGTGGAACTGTATTTATTATATTTTATGCTCAAATATTCATATCTTTGAGACATTTTATAATATTACAATGATCGTTCATTTTATATCTGGTTGCCAGTTTTATGATATATTAAATTGGGATACAAGTTTGGGTTTTGTGAAATAATTTTTAAACAGGGAACTTTTCAAATGAGTAGAACGAGAGGGCTTGAGAGAAACGTTTTTTTGGAAATAAATTATTATTTTTCTATTATACTATACCACGCACTGAGATTTCTTTATCTCGCATTTTATTATTTTAAATTCATTCCCCAAGGCTCAGGCAGTTAGTAGCAGTCTACCTCGTGCACAGCTTATCGTTTTATTCCTTCCACGACAGCAGCCATATTTATTTTTCTTTTATCTACTGTTATCTTTTGGATTTATTTATTATTTATTTGTACTCCTGGACATCATTGATACTCTTAAAATGCTTTAATTTTAGATATGGAACTCAGTAGAGACCATGGTACTTATACGTGTAGTTATGGCCTGTAGTACAGTAGGCCAGTTGTGGACTTTACGCTGTTGTGGATTTATTTTTATTTTTTTTTTATATACATATTAAGGTATTATTGTTATCACTTGTGTTTGTTGTCCACATTTTAAGGTGAGGTTCCATTGGATATTTTCTAGGGATTGTCTAGTGGGACTTCACTAGACGGGGCCACCCGGGAGATCCTGGGAGGGTTCCCGGGGTAGGTCCTGTCACAATCACTTTGAAGGATGTCCGTCATATTCCAGACCTTTGGCTCAATCTACTTTAGGGAGCAATCTTAGACAAGCATGGCTATGACAACCATTTCAGCAAAGGCACATGGAAAATGATGAAAGGTGCCATAGTTGTTGCTCGAGGACATATTTGTAGAGCACTATCCAAGACTCATGTGAAGATATGTGCAGACAGCCTCAACATTGCAAAAGGTGAGGTGTCTTAAAATCTGTGGCACTAGAGATTCAGTCACATGAGTGAAAAATGATTGTCTACTTTGGCCAAGAAGAAGCTTATCATTGTTTGCAAGGATATTGCGCTAGATCTTTATAGTCACTGCTTATTTGGTAAGCAACATAGAGTCTCTTTCAATTCCTCTGCTTTGAGAAGATCAGAGTTGCTTAGTCTTGTGCACTCTGATGTATGTGGTCCTATGGAGGTGGAATCACTAGGTGGCAACAAGTATTTCCTGACTTTCATTAATAATACTTCTCGGAAGGTGTGGGTATATATCTTGAAGACAAAGGATCAAGTATTATATCACTTTAAACTATTTCATGCCATGATAGATAGTGAAATAGGAAAGAAGCTGAAATGTCTTCGCTCAGATAATGGAGATGAGTATACTTCCAAGGAGTTCGATGCCTACTGTAGAAAAAATGACATTTGACATAAGAAGACGATTCCTCGCACCCCACAACATAACGGAGTAGCCAAGAGAATGAACTAAACAATTATGGAGAAGGTCAGAAGCATGATCAGTATGGCTAAACTGCCAAAGCCATTCTAGGGAGAAGCTGTTCGCGCAGCCTACTACTTGATCAACAGATCACCTTCAGTACCGCTGAATTTTGAAATTCCGGAGAAACTCGATACAAGATCTACTCCATGCATCTTTATAGGATATGGAGATGAAGAATTCGAATACAGGTTATGGGATTCGAAAATAAAAAAGGTTATTAGAAGTAGGGATGTAGTCTTCCATGAAAACCAGACAATGGAAGACATTGAAAAGCCCAGAATGTCACCTAATTGTAGTTCTAGTGCCGATGATGTTGGTCCTAATCCAGCACCAGCACAAATAGGCACAGAGGATACTGAGGTGCATGAAGATATGCCGGAAGTAGACCAGGAGGAAGAAGGGGATATTGAGCAAGGGGAGACTCAATCCTCTTAAGAAGCTGTAGGGCCATCACAACGATCAGATGATGGTACACCTCCTGAAACCAGTGGTTTACAAGTTTGGAGATCTGAGCGAGGCCGAATTCTATCAAAGAGATTTTCAGAATCTAAATATATTATGCTTACTGAAGAGACAGAGCCAGAGAGTTTTCAGGAAGCTGTTTCTCATCAAGACAAAGAAAAGTGGCTGCAATGCAAGATGAGAAGGAATCTTTGGAGAAAAATCATACTTATGAGTTGGTTAAGCTTCCAACAAGAAATAAGGCACTAAAGATTAAATGAGTGTTCAGGCTCAAGAAAGATGGCAGTGGAAGAGTGGTGAAACACAAAGCCTGATTGGTGGTCAAAGGATTTCTTCAGAAGAAAAGAATCGACTTTGATGAGATTTTTTCACCAGTGGTAAAAATGACTTCAATTTGAGTCATTTTTGGTTTAGTAGCAAGTCTAAAACTAGAGCTTGAATAAACGGATGTAAAGATAGCATTTCTTCATGGTGATTTACATGAGGAAATCTACATGGAGCAGCTAGAAGGATTTGAGGTTTCAGAGAAAGAAAACTTCATATGTAAGCTGAAGCAGAACTTGTATGGCCTCAAGCAAGCACCAAGACAATGGTATAAGAAGTTAGACTCATTTATGGTGAGTTAAGGCTACAAAAGGACTACAACAGACCAGTGTGTTTATTTTCCAAACTTTCTAGATGGAAACTTCATTGCACTTTTGCTATATGTGGATGACATGTTGATCGTTGAACAAAATGCAATGAAAATTAGTCAGCTGAAGAAGGAATTGTCTAAGTCCTTTGATATGAAAGATCTAGGATAAGCTAAACAAATTTTGAGAATGTAAATAATCCAAGACAGGAAGAATAGAAGGTTATGGCTAACTCAGGAAAGGTATGTTGAACGAGTGATAAAGAGGTTCACCATAGATAAAGCCAAACCGGTCAACATTCCACTTGCAAATCATTTTAAGTTGAGTAAGAGATCGTGCCCTTCATCCAAAGAAAAGATAGAGGAAATGACCTCATTACCAATCAGTGAAATGTTTGATCGGAATATGCTGGAATTCATCACATATAATTTTTTTCTCAGGGTAGAATAGACCTAGGAATATTGATTCGGAGGCGGCGGCACCGCTGGCGGGAGGTCTTCCAAATTTGTAATATTCAAGGAAGAATTCAGCAGCAATTTTGAAAATGAAATCATTCCTTACACTTGTCTCATTTAGTTTTGGTAGATACATAGGCACATTAACTGGAGCGTGGCTGAAGATGAAGTCGAATAGATCAGTGAGAACAGAATATGGGAGCTGATTTTCCAGCAGTATCAAGTCCTGTCTTATAGCTGCCGTCAGCCATGGTGTTCCCAGTATGTAGTCCTTTGAATGTTTCTCGACTTCCTCAGGCAGCTTCTCCTGTGTCCAACTTCGCATGTTTTTATTATGTAGCTGAATTTCATAGTTTCTCAAGAAGAGCTCAAAGATGAAACAGGCATCTTATTGTTGTGGTTCTCCGACCACTTTAGAGAAGAAATATGAGAAGAAAAATAAAAAGAATTCTATTACTCTCTTGGAAATAGAATACAAAAATACAAAAACTTCTCTCTTGGATTCTCACATGGAACCTCTCTCTACACTCTCCAATTCTCTCTGGAATTACTCACTCTTCTCTCAAGCTCTCTCTGGAACTTAAACATTCTCTCTCTCGGAGTTTTCTCTCAATATTCCTCACTTGGGATAATATTGAGCTTGCTCACTTGGCTTTGATTGCATACAACAGGATGGAGCCTATTTATAGGCTTACAAGGTCGGTTGCATGGCCACAATCCTCAACAGCCTCTGACAGTAGCCCACAATTGTTGAACAATCCATTTTCGGTGCAGCAATGGCCATTGTCATAAATGGTGGCTGTCGGTGCAGTGGTGTCAAAAATGGTGGCTATGCAATCTTCACACTGTCGGTGCAGTGGTGGTGCGGCTGGACTTCACAATTCTCCCCCTCCAGCCGCATTTAAAACTGATGGTCATCTGCCATCTATTCCAGCTATGTCTCTGCATAGCTTCAGCTTCTCTTGAGCAACAACTTTTGTTAGCATATCTGCTGGATTCTCTTTTGTGTGGATCTTCATCAGTTTCAGCAACTGTTGATCTATTACTTCGCGTATCTAATGACAGCGGATGTCAATGTGCTTTGTACGGGAATGATACATTGAGTTTTTGCTCAAATCCATGGCACTTTAGTTATCACAATGTATCTTGTAGTCTTCTTGCTTGATGCCCAATTCTGTGAGAAAACGCTTTAACCACAACATTTCCTTACCCGCTTCCGCTGCGGCAATGTACTCTGCTTCAGTAGTGGATAAAGCAACACACTTCTGCAATCTTGACTGCCATGACACAGCTCCCCCTGCAAAAGTGTAGAGATAACCTGATGTAGACTTTCTATTATCAGGGTCTCCGGCCATATCTGCATCTGTATAGCCTTCTAAGATTGGATCACCTCCCCCGTAGCACAAGCACAGCTTCGATGTACCTTTAAGATACCTGAGAATCCATTTGACTGCTTCCCAGTGTTTCTTTCCAGGATTTGAAAGAAATCTGCTCACAACACCTACTGCGTGAGCAATGTCTGGTCTGGTACACACCATTGCATACATCAGACTTCCTACCGCTGAAGAATATGGTACTGAAGCCATCTCCTCTATCTCTTCTTTGGATGAGGGGCACAATCTCTTACTCAACTCGAAATGATTTGCAAGTGGAATGCTGACCGGTTTGGCTTTATCCATGTTGAATCTCTTTATCACCCGTTCAACATACTTCTCTTGAGATAGCCATAACCTTCTATTCTTCCTGTCTCGGATTATTTGCATTTCCAAAATTTGTTGAGCTGGTCCTAAGTCTTTCATATCAAAGGACTTAGACAATTCTTTCTTCAGCTGACTAATCTTCATTGCATCTTGTCCAACGATCAACATGTCATCCACATATAGCAAAAGTGCAATGAAGTTTCCACCTGAAAATTTTTGAATATAAACACACTGGTCTGCTGCAGTCCTTTTATAGCCTTGACTCACCATAAACGAGTCAAACTTCTTATACCATTGTCTTGGTGCTTGCTTGAGGCCATACAAGCTCTTCTTTAGCTTGCATACGAGGTTTTCTTTCCCTGAAACCTCAAATCCTTCTTGCTGCTCCATGTAGATTTCTTCATGTAAATCACCGTGAAGAAATGCTGTCTTCACATCCATCTGTTCAAGCTCTAGGTTTAGACTTGCTACTAAACCAAAAATGACTCGAATTGAAGTCATTTTTACTACTGGTGAAAAAATCTCATCAAAGTCAATTCCTTTCTTCTGAAGAAATCCTTTGACCACCAATCGAGCTTTGTGTTTCACCACCCTTCCGCTGCCATCTTTCTTGAGCTTGAACACCCATTTATTCTTTAGTGCCTTCTTTCCTATTGGAAGCTCAACCAACTCATAAGTATGATTTTTCTGCAAGGATTCCATCTCATCTTGCATTGCTTGCAGCCACTTTTCCTTCTCTTGATGAGAAACAGCTTTCTGGAAACTCTCTGGCTCCCCCTCTTCAATAAGCAGAATATACTCAGATTCTGTAAATCTCTTTGATGGAATTCGGCCTCGCTCAGATCTCCGAACTTGTAAACCACTGGTTTCAGAAGGTGTACCATCATCTGACCGCTGTGATGGCCCTGCAGCTGCTTGAGAGGATTGAGTCTCCCCCTGCTCAATATCCCCTTCTTCCTCCCGGTCTGCTTCTGGTATATCTTCATGCACCTCATTATCCTCTATGGCTATTTGTGCTGGTGCTGGATTAGGACAAAAATTCTTGGCACTAGTACTACAATTAGGAGACATTCTGGGCTTTTCAATGTCTTCCATTTTCTGGTTTTCATAGAATACTGCATCCCTGCTTCTAATAACCTTCTTTGTTTTCGGGTCCCATAACCTGTATCCGAATTCTTCATCTCCATATCCTATAAAGATGCATGGAGTAGATCTTGCATCGAGTTTCTGTCTGAGCTCCTTGGATACATGTACATAAGCTAAACAACCAAACACTCTTAAATGAGAGTAGGAGGGAATTTTACCCGACCACATTTTCTCCAGAATTTCAAAATTCAACGGTGCTGACGGTGATCTGTTGATTAAATAGCAGGCGGCACGAACAGCTTCTCCCCAGAATGGCTTTGGCAGCTTAGCCATACTGATCATACTTCTGACCTTTTCCATAATGGGTCGGTTCATTCTTTCGGCTATTCCATTATGTTATGGGGTGCGAGGGACCGTCTTCTCATGTCGAATGCCGTGTCTTCTGCAGTAGGCATCGAACTCCTTGGAAGTATACTCGCCTCCATTATCTGAGCGGAGACATTTCAGCTTCTTTCTTGTTTCACGCTCTACCATGGTATGAAACAGTTTGAAGTAATCCAATACCTGGTCCTTTGTTTTCAAGAAATATACCCACACCTTCCGAGAAGCATCATCAATGAAGGTCAGGAAATACTTGTTGCCACCTAATGATTCTACCTCCATGGGACCACAAACATCAGAGTGCACCAGACTAAGCAACTCTGATCTTCTCGATGCAGAGGAACTGAAGGAGACTCTATGTTGCTTACCAAACAAGCAGTGATTACAAGGATCTAGCACAGCATCCTTGCAAACAGTGATAAGCTTCTTCCTTGCCAAAGTGGACAATCCTTTTTCACTCATGTGACCGAGTCTCTGGTGCCACAGATTTTGAGACGCCTCTCCTTCTGCAATATTGAGGCTTTCTGCACATATCTTCACATGAGTTTTGTACAGCGTTCCACAAATATGTCCTCGGGCGACAACTATGGCACCTTTCGTCATTTTTCATGTGCCTTTGCTGAAGTAGTTGTCATAGCCTTGCTTGTCTAAGGCTGCTCCCGAAAGTAGATTAAGCCGAAGGTCTGGAACATGACGGACATCCTTCAAAGTGATTGTACAACCAACATTCGTTTTTATCTGAATATCACCAGTTCCCATAATCTTTGCGAAACTGGAATTTCCCATCTTTACCGTACTAAAGTCTCCTGCTTTGTACGTTTTGAAGAAATCTCTGTGTGGAGTGACATGGTAGGATGCTGCAGTATCGACTACCCACTCAACATCTTGGGTTGATATATGAAGGCATGTCTCTACTTCGGTGGAGCAGAGCGCCACTTCGCCTGTAACAGTGACTAGTGTCTCTCCATCCTTCTTCGGCTAATTACCTTGGAGTCTCTGCCCTCTCAACAACTTTCTGCAGTTCTTCTTCATATGACCCTCCAGGCCACAATGATAGCACTTATATGATGATTTTCTTCCGTCTGTAGATCTGCCTCTGCTCTTGCTCCTGCCTCTCCCCCTATCACGACCACCTCTTTGCTGTCTTCCTCTCTCTGTGACGAGGGCATGTGACTGATCCATGCCAATGTCCTTTCTCCTGGCCTTTTCATTAAATAGGGCATCCTTAACCATAGACATAGTAAGTTTGCCATTCGGGGCCGAATTGCTGAGAGAGACTACCAATGTCTCCCAACTGTCTGGAAGAGAGCTTAGAAGTAGGAGGGCTTGATCCTCATCCCCTAGTTGATAATCCACAGCAGATAGTTGATTTACCAAGCTCTGGAACTCATTGATATGCTCGGCTACAGAAGTTCCACTCTGTAATTTTAAATTTACCAATCGCTTAAGCAACAGGGCTTTGTTCCGAGCAGTCTTGGCCTGGTACATGTCCTCCAATTTTGTCCAGAGGGCATATGCATCCGTTTCCTTCGCTACATGATGGAAGACACTGTGATCGATCCATTGCCTGATTTGACTGATCGTTTTCTTGTTTAATTTCTTCCATTCTGCTACTTTGCTGGGATCGGGGTTTTCTCCTTTAGCTTCTATAGGATCAAACAGATCCTTACAATTGAGGAGATCTTCCATCCGAGGTCTCCAAAGTGTAATTTGTGGCAGTGAGCTTAACCATAGCTCCCGAAGATGATTCTTCCATTGACATTATGGCTTGACCAAAAATGGAGCTGAATTTGGCAAAAACGGAGTTAACCGTTGCGTCCGGAACGGCCGAAAATGGTGGACTTGACTCTTCCGGGGTCAAAATATAATTACCAGAAATTTTGGGGCAAAAATGTAATTTCATAAAATTTTTGGGTCAACCTGCAAATACAGAAACTACAGGGGTCAATCTGTAATTTCCAATAGTTCAGGGGCTGTTCTGTAATTTCAGAAACTTCTGATGACGTGGCAGATCGGGCTGACGTGTCAACACGTGGTAGATGACGTGTCGGCTGGCGTGGCTGACGACGTGTCGGCTGGCGTGGCTGATGACGTGGCGGGGTGCGCTGACGTGTCTGCTGACGTGGTCGTCTTCAACCTCCAGACGGTGCGTGCGGCGCGTGACTTGTTGCATAAAACTTCAGGCGGCGCGTGCGGGCGCGTGAGACGGTGTCTTTCTCTCCGGAAAACTTGTGTGTTCTCGTCTCGTCGACTACTTTCACCTGGTATTGTCAAATTAATTATTTGAGCAACTTTTCGAAACACCAACTTGAAGAACAGTAGCTCTGTTTCTTCAAATTTTGAACCCAAGCTCTCGACCTGGAGCTCTGATACCACTTGTTGTGGTTCTCCGACCACTTTAGAGAAGAAATATGAGAAGAAAAATAAAAAGAATTCTATTACTCTCTTGGAAATAGAATACAAAAATACAAAAACTTCTCTCTTGGATTCTCACGTGGAACCTCTCTCTACACTCTCCAATTCTCCCTGGAATTGCTCACTCTTCTCTCAAGCTCTCTCTGGAACTTAAACACTCTCTCTCTCGGAGTTTTCTCTCAATATTCCTCACTTGGGATAATATTGAGCTTGCTCACTTGGCTTTGATTGCATACAACAGGATGGAGCCTATTTATAGGCTTACAAGGTCGGTTGCATGGCCACAATCTTCAACAGCCTCTGACAGTAGCCCACAATTGTTGAACAATCCATTTTCGGTGCAGCAATGGCCATTGTCATAAATGGTGGCTGTCGGTGCAGTGGTGGTGCGGCTGGACTTCACACTTATAAAATCATGCGCTTCAACTCCGATCTGTCTACACGCTCAATCGTCACTGCATTCTTACGATGGATATTTTCCAGCCAATAATTTTTTTCCACGAATTCCATCCTTTTCTCTTTCAGAATATGTTTACAGAAGTCGCGATCCCAGAATTCTTGCTCATATTTGAACTTCCTATCTTGCAATTCCTTCAGCTTTGGATTGCCATAGTGAAGAGGGCCAATGGAAACTAGCTGGGGAGTATAAGCATCTTGGCGTATATTTCTGAGCTTCTCCGGAACCCTATGGATCCAACGCGTCTCTTGCATATTATGTTGGTCAGATGCCAGTCCCCTTTCCCTAAAGACATTGCATATCCAGAAATTACATTCAGCTGGATTAACTAATCTTTTAAAATAAATTCTTATATGGAAAAATGAACCAATAAATATCACATATTCGTGGCAAATTAAAACTAAAAACCTTAATTTCTTACTTAATCGTACCCTCTGGAATGTCGATAAAGCTCTGCTTGTCAAGGAAAGCCTCTGTTAAAATCTTTTGTTTCTCCTTATCACGTAGGTATACAGATGCCATACTCCTTTCCCTTGATACACGTCCATAAATGAGAAAAACAAAACAAAACAAATCAAATGGATATGTTCGTAGAACTGGAGTAATTAATTAGAAATATTTTCTACACACATTGTGTACCAGCTCAGTGGGTACACATACCAATTAAATATCGACAAATACACTATTAATTACATATCATGCTAATATTTTCTTTACCTTGTATCTTTTTTTACTAACGTGTCTTTTTAGGCCTTTATTTTTTTATTTATCATTTCTTTTATTTGTTTCTATCAAAAAAAATTCTTTATTTGTCTTTTGATTTTTTTTACCATTTCTAATTTTTATAAGAGAATATTTCAATTACATCAATATTCATTTAGATTTTTAATAAATCATCTATACCCCGTGTGGCAAACTAAATTATCCTTGTACCTTTAATAAAATTAAATTAACTTTAAATGCATTGTTTTTCTTTTTTTCTTTTTTGGAAAAATAATTTTTTTTTGATGATTTTGTGAAAATTAACTTGAAGGCTTGAAAGTTTTGCTAATTTATATTTTTAATTAATTTATTTAAACTATGTGAGAGTTTTTCAGTCTAAATGATATAAGCTTTTTTAAATAAGTGATAAGTTATCAAATATATTTAATTCAATGCATTATAATTTATCAAATACATTTAACTAAGTATATTATAATATATCAAATATATTAACGAAATATATTATAATTTTTCAAATATATTTAACTAAACATGTTTGTCAACTATTTAAATTATTTAAAAAAATCTTATGTAATTAAAATTATCATATAGTTTAGATAAAATTTAATAAAAACTTCAAAGTGTTTCAATTAATTATGGTGAAAAGAAAGAATTTAAAAATAATTTTATTTTCGTAAGGACATTAAAATAAATTTAAACTACTGCAGGGATGCAAATAATATATTTAAAATCGGATAACATTTTTTTATTTATTCTAAATTTCAGGAGTATAAATGAAATATTCTTTTCTTTTTTTTTTATAATTACTTACTTTTTTATTTTTTTCTACTTTTTTTTACCAACTTGTTTTTTAACTTAATTTTTTTTTTGGTTATATATTGTTAATGCTTCTCTTTACTCATATGTTTTCTTTACGTTCATTTTTGTTTAAGTTCTTTTTTCTCAATTTTTTTGTTTTTCTTCTATTTTTTTTTTAAAAAAACTTGTGTCAATTTAAATATTTGAGAAACATTTTTATATTGGTATTTGCATATCTAGGAACGTTTAAAAACATTTATATTTCAATTGTTTAATATTAAAATGTCAAGTCAAACTGGTTCATTGATATGCCTTAAATAAGGCAAGTACACTTTGGCTTTACAACAAAAAAGGAGCGGGGACAAAAAAAAAGAACTTCAGGACAAATAAGAAGATATGAGTTAAATATAAATATGTATAGATATATATATGTTATTAAAGACTAAACTTGAGTAAAATAAATTTTATTGATTATTCTTCTATTATTTAATAATATCATTTTAGATAACATAAAATCTTAATAAATGATAGTTTTGTAAAGAAATTAATAACAATGTAGTTTAACAATTAAACTTCTATTCTTTCCACTTTTCCATTGTTCAACAAATTAAAAGATGAACTTTTTCATCCTTCATGTTATACAAAATAACACGAGGGAAGGCAAAGACAGAATTTTTAACTCAATGGGGGCAATTAAAACATGTATAGTATTTGTGAAATATATATAAATATATACATGTATAGATATATATATATATATATATTAAAAGAACATAACAAACTGAAGATTATTACCCAAAAAAGAAAAAAAAAAAAAGAAACTTAACTCATTAAAGACGATAATTCAAAATATATATTGAGATTTTCATCATTTATCATAAGTAAAAATCTCTGTAGGTATTTCAAAAAGTACAGTAATTTCTTTATATATCAAATGCCCTGACGATAAATGGAGCTTCATCAAATTTCTTTTTGATGATATGTAAGAAAAAGAATATTTTGGCGGTAATAAGTCAAATGTTGGCCAGCATAAGCTAGGCGACGACACCCAGTAGAATTATATTGTATAAACTAATATCAATGTTGTACATGTTAGTGCATAATGGTTCGTTAATGTATTAAACAAATTTATTAATTTTTATACACATAGATATGCATATTATTTGACATGAAGTTATAAATTTTACACAAATATTTTATAAAATGTAATTTTATAAATAACTAAATAAGTTCAACATTTCAGTTTCACAAATTATTTTTTCTCAACCTATCTAGCTAGTAGCTACTCTAGGTTGGATGTACGTCCTAAAGCTAAGTTTTAGTCCAGGAGTTTGGGATTTAATACTGATTTTAGAAACAAATCCAATAAATTTTTGTAGTTTCTGATATGCTTAATCAGGACCATAATATTGTAAAGACAAAGAATAAAAGCTCATGTTCTTCTTACCTAGTAGCTAGGTTGGGTTCTCTTACTAAAATAATTTAATTAGTTTTTTAACTAATTATATTCTTCTTTCTATGGTTATATAGGTTTATTTTATATATATTTTAATTTTCAGATAAATATGTTGATAATACTATCAACTACAAAATAACAAAATCTAAAAAATATCAAAAATAAAAATATAGTTTGGACACATATCAAATTAAAGCTAAATTTTACATGTAAAACTTTTATAAGAAGAAGATTATTAAAAATATATATGTAATTTTAATGGAAATTGAATATTTGTTAAAAGATAAAATTTACCAAATTGAGAAAAAGAAACTATTTTTTAATCAAATTTTGTTGAGGCAAATTTGTATAAATGTAAAAATATTTCTTGAAAACTTAAAGCATAAAGGACTTGAAAACTAGCACACCTTCTAGTGAAGGAATGGTCTGAATGGATAGGAAATTTTGTAGGCAAATTATTTGATTTAAGAACCGTCCTTAATGGACAATATTCAAAAGTAACTTCTATTTTCAAAACTTATAATATTAACCATATTTTAACAAAAATACCTACTCATCAGATTTTTCCAAGAAACTCAAAATTTTCGATGGCCTTTGAAAAATATAAAAGTGTATTCTCTGTCTCATTTTTTGAAAACGTTAGAAGCCTATTTGAATTTTTTGAAGAGATTCGAATGCCTACCTCATTTTTCAAACTGCGTAGAAGATATAAAAGTATACTCTGGCTCATTTTTTTGGAACCCCATGTGGAAAAAAGAAAAAAGAAAAAAAAGTTTTTTGAGTGTGTTAAAAAAAAAAAAAAGAAGGCATTTTGGATAAAAATGGTTAAAATTATAAGTTTTGAAAATGAATACTATTTTCAATTTTACTTTTGAAAGTGGGGTAATTGTTTCTTCTTTTTTTTTTTTTTTTTTTTCCGTTGAAAACTTTTGAAAGAGGGTTATGAATGATTCCAATGTTTTATGCATCCACTTTTCCATCCTATCTCAAAGGTAGGCTAAAAGCTTTTTCTATCAATATTTCTCACCAATTGTTAAACCACTTTAATTTACTCTACCAGTGTACCATAAAAGATCAGCTTAAATATTGGGCTAAATTTTGATAAAAAACAAATAAATAAATAGTGAAGCATATTTGTGTTTTTTTAAATATATAGCAAAAATAAATAAAATATACGTTTGCGGTGTATCCAGTGGCAAAGTGAATGCTTTTATGCTATCAGAAAGCAAAGCTCGTAGAGTAACGCTTTTGATTCGTCTCTGTTTCAAAGTTGCGGCCAGATGAGATCGAATCGAAGTCATGGCTCCGAGTAAATGCCTTTACCCAGTAAATGTAATTCATAGCAGAAACACCATACTTTATTGCTACTTTTTGGCAACACATTGATATTGTTTTTCTTTGACAACAAAAAAACAAATAAAAAAAACATTGAGATTTTTTTTTTTTAATTTTATTATAAAGAACACACTGTGTATGCAAAATAACTAACAAAGCAAACAAAATCAAAGCATACATGATTTGAAATGGGACAGTAAACGTAAAAAAATAAGGGTTTTTTTGAAAATAGTCACCCTACAAATCAAAACTCGAAAAATAGCAAAATTTTTTTTTTTTAAACAAACCAACTTTTAACACATCCGGATCAAAATACCCTTCATTATGTTTTTTTCTTTTCTTAGTTCTTTTTGTTTCTTTCCTCTATCAAAACCCAACTTCTTTTCTTTTCTTGTTTTTCTATTTTTTTTCTCTACTTTCCCTTTCTCTTTTGAAATGCAACTAGGGCTTTCCCTTTTACTTTCCTTTCTGAAAAACACCATCCTGTTCGCTGGCATTTTTGATAGAGCTTCTTTTCTTTTCTTGTTTTGGTTTTTTTGTCTACTTTCTCTTTACCTGTTGAAACGCAGCTAGGACTTTCCCTTTCACTTTCCTTTTTGAAATACATCATCTTGTTCATCATCAAGGCTACCAATTAAATTTATTATTCTTTTTGTTGAGAGATTAAATTTAGACGAGGCCGAGAAACAAGAAGAAAGGTAGAGGACCACCAAGGCTACTGATTCCTCCATCTCCACCTAGAAAAGATAACTATGAATACGATGAAGTTGTGGAGATTGAAATTGATGAATCTCTCTTTTCCAACTAATATTCAAATATTGTTTATGACCCATAAAAGCTTTTTCTAACTTCAATCACTACTATAATCTCTTAACAGTCAATTTCTTTTTTATTGCTCCTGTTTGTACGAATTTCACATATAATGATTCTATTTGTGACACAATTTGTTATCTTGCTGCTAATATTTATTTGTTATTTTGGGGGTTTTGAATTTCTGCGATTAAAATTCGATTGGATTGAAGATTGTTTAATTGATTTTTGGGATGTATTTTTTGTTTAAGCTTGGGGATTATAATTTTCTTCAACAATATTTTGTACACTTTTTGGTTGTAAAATTGGTAAATGGTGATTAGGAAAAAAGAACAGGGGAATACATTTTGAAGCATATGAATAAAAAAAATAATAATAATATAACTTCACTATGGGTTGAGTCATTTTATAACATCCCGTTCCGAAATACATCGGAATTTCTAAAATTTGACTAAGATTGACTGGGTTTGACTGTCGTTGACCGAGAAATGATCAAATGTTGACTTTTTGTTCCTAATGGAATTTCACATTGACCGAGGTACCGTAAAAACTACACGTTAGCACGAGTTCATAGACTAGTAGCACGTTGAAAATGAAGCTACAGATTGAAAGTTATGAGCAAAACAAGTTGAGGTCTAAACTGTCCAAGGGGTGCCCGAGTTGACTTTTTGTTCATGCAAAGTTGAGTTTTGACTCATGCATGGTTGTGAATTACTCATCGATACGAGTTCATAGACCAGCGGTACGTTTGATTTGGACATGTGGTTTGAAAGTTATGGACCTGTAGAGTTATTCAAATACAGTATTATTTTAATATTATTTTTAAATATGTGAACAATGTGCCACGTGTGAGTTAATAAAGAATGCCATGTGTCACAATAAGGAGATGCCACATGTCAATCATATTAAATACTATATTATCTTAATATTATTTATTTATTTTATTATTTTATTATTATTGTTAAAAAAAAAATTCTTTTTTCCTCACGTGGGGAAACACCCACGAAAAATGGCTTTCTTTTTCTTTTTCTTTTCTCTTCTTCTTCTTCTTCTTCTTCTTCTTCTTCTTCCTTCTTCCTTCCTTCTCCCTCTCGGCTCCACCCCATTTCTCTTTTTTGTTCAACCATATGAAGCCACAAGCACCTGATGGGGAGGAAGAGGGGGAAGATTCCGGCCAGCAGCCGAAAAATGGTGGCCAAACGTCGCCGAATGAGGCCGGATTGGGCTTCGTTGCCGGTGACGGCAAGATTGGCTCAGTAGGTGATCCGGCCACCACCAGGCCAAATTGATGCTCCTTTCCATCTATTTTGGACCTCGCTCGATTTTGAGATCCATTCAGCTCAATTCCCTGTCGTTTGAGAGATACGACAAGTTGAACCTCGGCCGAAACTTCCCGTCCATTCTACCGGTCCCTGCCAATCAAATTGGGTCCAATGAAGGTCGGTAATGTGATCCTCGTCTCCTTAGCTTTCCATAGGCACCTTATTTGTGAATTTTGGACACCGTTTGTGTTAAACTCCCTCGAATATCGGGTATTATTTATCTGAATAAAATATTAATTTATTTGAGTTATGTAATATTATTGTTTTAGGAGCATGTGTGCATCGTGGAATTAATCCCATGGAGGATCTTGGGTTAATTGCATGCTCGAGGTGAGTGACCCACCTTCAAAATTATTATGGGATGTTAAAATACATATATTTTGTGTTAATTGGTTATTTGAAAAATATATTTGATGTTTTGAATATTTAGTAAATTTGTATTTGGAATTTTGATGCCAAAATTGAATGGAATTAAATATTTGTTCATTATAAAATATTTTGGTTTTAAGGAATTTGAGATTTTGGTAATTATTATCAAATTTCATTGTTGGAATATTTCATAATTAAATATTTGATAAATATGTTTTATGTATTTGATATTAAGAGAATTTCCATCTAAATTATATTGCCAATGTATGTTGTTTTAATATATGTTTGGATGCAAAAAATATGTTTGGGAATTAAAAGAAATTGTGATTTCAATTTCCTTTTATAATTGTTATGTTTATCATGTGATTTAATTATATTTTGGAATTTGAGGAATTGAAGACATATTTATTTTAAATTATTGTTGATTTTATTGAAGGATTTGAAATTGATGGAATTTATTATCGATGGATTTGTACAGGTGATATTAAAGAAAAATATGGGAATATGAATTTGAAAAGTGATATAATTCCCACGGTGAGTTTTGGAAAATTTATTATTTTTAAAAAATAATATGGTTATTTGTTTTAGACGCACTCATACAGTACTGGTGTTCTGTACTGTATATGTGGATAAGCGCGCAATTTATAATGTCTCCCGTGAGTTGCCATCGGACCGAGGACAGGCAAGTTTGATATTGGCCATAAGCCGCCCCCCTCCATGGCCGGGATGACGGTTTAAGCAACGGCGTTATCGGGACTCCGAAGCGACCGTATGCAAGTTTCTCTCTTTAACCTCCCGCCAGATGGTGCTCGGGACGCTGGGTATCATAGGGCATCACTAGTATATAGTGTGGTGCGTCAAGTATTATTTTTCTGATATAAATTTCAAATCCTGAAGTTTTAAAGCCGTATTTAAATTAAATGTATTTATTTTGTTTTATCACCTATTTCACAGTAGTATTTTCTAAAATGTATTTATTCATATTTTATGTCACTTATTTTAAATTAATATTTTTAAAATGCATCTTGCCATAAAAATATTATATAGATTGGTTGAATATTTCAAAATGAATATTACAGTATTTTTCTACCACTTATTTTATATGATTATTTGTAATTATTTAAATTATATTTTTGATACTGTTTATTTTGATTTATAAAATCAAATTTTATGAATTATATATTGAATTTTTCTTTTATGTTATATTTCTTTAATGCAAGTATTCTAAATTTATTTTATTATATTTCATTACATTTTATTTGTATTTGGATTATTTAATTATTTATTAAATTAATTATTCATTGAATTGTGGGGCATAAAAGATTGGGTTTTGCAAAAGTGTTCTAAAAAGGGGAACCTTCCAAAGGAGTGAATGGTGAGGGTTTTGAGAGAAAATATTATTTCCAATTAATTATTATTTATTTATTTATTTATTTTTAATTAAACAAGTGTACTATAAGTATTATTACTATTTTAATTGTGTATTAGTTCGGGTTACTCACTGAGATGATTAGCATCTCATGTTTTTAAATTCCGTTCCCTTAGGCCCAGGTTGGGAGACGTTGATCGTCCGGAGCGAGCCCGACGTCTCAGTTCATTGCCGAAAGTCCAAGAAGCATTTCCTCCCTTTTTTCTCTCCATCTTGTATTGCTTCTTTATCTGTTATTGTATTAAAGTCGTATTTATTTGTTATAACGCTCTGTATATGGATTGGACAGATATTTGTTTAATTGCTTACTGATTCCCTGTTATTCATTTGAAATACTGCAAATTTATGGAATCAAATTGTAGTAATGTGGGAGGAATAAGGTGGTGTATATAGAAGTGTATTTTCAATGCAGGAAATTGTGGTAAGTCCAACCCTTAGGGGAGGTTCTGCTGGATTTTCCATTGGAGGGTCCGGTAGGGTTTCCTTGGGATTAGTCCTTGTTTAGGGTTCCGATGAGGGATCTTGAACTGGTCCTGATACATTTTGCTTAATTTGATTCAATTTGTTATTAGCTACTAACATTGGTGATTTGGGTTGTGACTTTCTGTGATTAAAGTTGGATTAGATTGATGATTGTTTGTGATTTGGGAATGTGTTTCTCTTCAAGCTTAGGGATTATGATTTTCTTCAGCTATATTCTGTACACTTTGGATGTAAAGTTGATAAATGGTGATACAAAAAAAAAAAAAAAAGGGGAAATACATTTAGAAGCATATGAATAAAGTAGATGGATTTAGACTAATTGCAGATTCGCCCATTTTGCTTAATTTGGTTCAATTAATTAATGAATGTATGTTGAGATATTTATAATTTGTAATCATATATTTTATTAAATTAGTATATTAAATTTTCCAGAAGTAAAATAAAAGAATAAAGTTACATAATAGAGAGATAGACAAGCATATCAAATTCTATGCTTGTAAAAAGTGCTTTTGTTAGGTTGATCAACCAAAGCTGATGTCAGAATCTGCACATGAAATATTGAATAGTATTAGGCACACTTGTAAAAAAAAATCCATGGGAGGATTACAATTGTTTCTAGTAAGTTTATTTCCTTTGCTATATAGATGGTTCTGGTTGTCTATTATACTTTTTAGATAATGAGATAATTAGCCATAAAAAATTGGTGGCATTGTCTAACCAACATATGCTCTAATTGGAAATAGTAAAAATAGTTGTCAATTCCCCATAAAGCTGACTGGCTATAGTTTATCTTTTGTCAATTGTTGCTCATTTCTCTCGTCTAAACTACTATCTGCTAAAAATATAAAGTTGTTTTGCATGGTTTTTTCATTGTATCTATTTATCAAATAAATCAGCTCTATATCTTGTTTTGGCAATTATGTCTTTTGTCTTAATGTTTCTGTTGAATGTTGTGCCGTGATTACAATGAACAAGATTTATTGTGTACTTTTTTCAATTATGTGCTTTTATATCTAATAGTTCATTTGGTTTTTATTTCTAAACTAGATCACTAATGTTTGTAGTTTGTTTTAAAAATGATAATGGCATTACAAAAGTTGGAGAGTGATCAAAATGATAACTGGATTCTTTTAATTTATTAACAGTTATTGTTTCTACCAAACAAGCAAAACATACATTGGCTGTAACAGCCCAGACCACCCGCATGAGATATTGTCCGCTTTGAAAGTAAGGTGGTGAGCCCAAACCTTCCTCTCACGGTTTTCTACGTGTCTCAAGGGAAATGTATCCATACCCTCTTATAAGGCATGCTTCGTTCTCCTTTCCAACCAATGTGGGACTTCACAATCCACCCCCCTTGGGACCCAGCTTCCTAGCTGGCATACCGATCTAGGTACTGGCTCTGATACCAACTTTCCCTCACGGTTTTCTATGCGTCTCAAGGGAAAGGTATCCACACCCTCTTATAAAGCATGTTTCGTTTCCCTTTCCAACTGATATGGGACTTCACATTAGCTTCTAGGGCACGTGGACTTGAAAGAGCGTCATATGACTATATATGACTCAGATAAGGCTGGCAACCAAAACAGGGAAGAAATGTATTTTAAGAAATTATGTTACCTTATTTATTACGGTTTGCATCCTTTTATGAGCAGCGGACGGATCTTGTAAACTCCGTTGATGAGTTTACCTGTGAAATGGCACAAAATTCTCCTCAGCAAAGTAATGGGTAAGGCCCTTAACACTTACATGTTTGTTGAATAAATATTAACTATTGAATATGGCTGTCATCTAATTACCAATTTTCGTTGTAATAATTGTTTTGTTATAGTGGTGACTGTGGTATTTTTACACTCAAATCCGTAGAGTTTTTACATGCTAGATTACCATTGACTTTCACACAAGATGACATAGAGTTCTTCAGGAGGAAGTATGCTCATGAACTTTACAACAAAGAACTAAGCATATAAGCTGGGTGGTGATGCATTCTTCTTTACTTTTGTCATGTTTATAAATGTAACGATGATAATGATATGTTATTGATGTAAGGATAACTAATTTACTTTATAGAAAATGTGCCATGTTTATTTATTAGAATTCCATTATGCACAAACATCTTACATATAGCTCAATTGCAGCTTTTGTAAATTTTTTCACTTATCGGAAAATTTTTCCTCCATGCGGAAAAATTTTCCTCCTGTCGAAAACATTTTCCTCCAGTCGGAAATCCCTTATATGGAGGTTAATTGAAGCTTCTGGATAATTTTCCGCATTATTAGAAAATTTTTCCTCCAAGTAGAAATCGTTTTCCTCCTATTGGAAAAAATTTTCTCCAAGTGGAAATTGTCGAAAAATATTTACTCCTATTGGAAACTAATTTCCTCTACTTGGAAAATCAATTTCTAATAGATTATTTAAATTAATAGTGGGGTAAAAAAATTGATAGTGGAGACAAATATTATATAAGATGAAAATGGATTTAACAAAAAATGTATTGACTTTTAAAATCAATAACCATTTAAAAGAAAAGAGAAATGATATATATTTGCTTTTCTTTTCAAAATCATTTGGACATTTCATAAAATGAAATATAAACTAAAGATTTAAAATCAACCCCAGAAAGCCTCTTTTCATTTGGGATTAAATTCTTAAAAAAGAAAAATGCTAATAAATCATTACCGTCGAGTAGAAAATATAATATCCAAGATATGAAATAATTATCAAAAGATATTAAACCATAACACTAAATTAAAACTTCCTAATTCGAAGCATAAAACAATGGATTCGTACATCTCTGCCTATAATGTCCAACACCACCGCATCGGTTACATCTACGTCCAATAACATCTTCACCTTGGGATGGAGAAAGAGAACGTGCCCATCTTGTAGGGTCACATGATCGAATGTACTGGGCAATCATACTGTTTTTTGCCTCAATTTGCTCCATATAAAACTCAAAATCTAAAAGCAAGTATGCATTAGCTGCGAGCATGAGACATTGTATTATTGTTTCGTCTTTCGCATGTCCATTTACTTTAATATTTCTGCTTATGTGGTACATGCACAGCGCATGGTATGCATTGGGAAAAACTTTGTGTAATGCCTTTCCAATAGTACAGTGTCTATCACTCACAAAAACCAAATCCAGAAAATCTCCAATGGCATCTTTGAGGTTTTGGAAAAACCATGTATATGCTTGCTCGTTCTCTCTATCTCCAACGAATAACGTTAAACTAAATCAATAAATATATAAAAATTTGAATAATACTAAACAAACATCTTAACTGTATTTAAAAAGTCGATTCTATTTTTTTTTTTTTTGCCAAATATAGCATTTTTCTACTAAAGAAAAATTGGCAAAACTAGCGGAAAACTTGCGAAAACGGACAAACTGGAGGAAAATTGCGGAAGGTCATCTTTTTTGCCAATTTTCCTCCGTTTTTACTGTTTTTCTTGATTTTTCAATTTTACATAATTTTTCCCCCATTTTCAAATCATATGTCACCTAAGTATCTTTAAACTCACATATAACAGCTTATAAACTAATTTATTACATACCCATATTAAATAAATCTTAAAAAATACAAAACTAACTAAAAATACAAGAAAAAAGAGAAAAAGATACATACCCATATTTCTTCAATTTCATCTAATAAGAAAAAAAGAGAAAATTTTAACCTTAGTTTAGTTTCAAAAATGGGAAAATACAAAAAAAAAAGAAAAAAAAAAAAGAGTGAGAGCAGATGAGATGCAATGAGTGTTTGCGGCCTGTTAGAGAATGTTTTGCACAAAATATGAACGGGTGTTCAAAAAAAAATGATAAGAAAAAAACATATTACGTAATTTTCAATTTGGTTAAGGTATTTTCGTCCCAAATTGGTTAGTTTTTAAAAAAATAAAATTTTTGCTATTTTTCAAAAAACAATTTATGGGATTGGTATTTTTTCAAAAAATCTAAAAAATAATGAATAAAATACATGTAAGAAATAACTATTAAAATAAAATAAAAACCGAGAGAAATAAATATATGACACAGAAGTGATAGGATTACTGACCGGCGTTGAGAACAACTGGAAAGTCCTTGAAATAGCAAGCCGATGTGATGAGTGAAGTGGGGGTGCTTGTGGGAAGTTATACAGACACCCAAAGGGTAGAGACAGTCACAGCAGAGCCAAAGCATCTTTCGTTTGCTTACTCTTCCAGTTTCGAAGAACACGGGTCTACACAAGGAGAAATTATTTACTACGCCATGCCAACTACCACACCAATAGGTCCAACCAATAGAATCATGCCAACTAATTAAGACTCCCAATATCAATATTTTACAACAAAGATATTGTCGTTCATTACCATAGAAGCCGATGTATGCCACCTGTGACTATTACTGGTGGTAAATTGGTAATAAATAATAATATTTTATTTCAAAATAATGAATAATAATATAGTAATATTTTTTAAACTAAGTTCTAAAATAGGTAAGGCGTGATCATATGATAAATTTCAATTTCAATTTTATGAGTTTAGGCTTGCCTAAACATAACAAAGCGTTTTGTTATATTTATTATTATTTTAATTACATAAAATCCTAAATCAATAAACTTATTCATATTTTAAAAGTCAAAATACATACAAGTCTGTATCATTATAATACATGTAATATAATTTAAATTAGCAAATATTTATTCATAATAAATTTATAAAAATATCATAAATTGCAAACGTTCAACAAAAAAATTAGTAAAAATCTATTCAAGGAAACATTATCCTTTCTAAATTTCTTAAAAAAAAAATTAATCTCATATATAATACAAGTATATGATTACTTATTAATTCTCATAATATAGAATTTAAATATAATCATAGTATAGCCAACTCTTGTAAATCTTTTTATCATATTTCAATTCATTCCCTTTTGAAGATAAACAACTTAATGTTTAATTTATTATTATTATTATTATTATTATTGCCCTTTTGAAAGAGTAAACCATGTAGTACAGCTGTTCAAGGATTTTGCTAAATATTTTTCATCATTTTTTTTAAAACAATAATTTTTCTTTCTTCCTTTTTTTTTTTATTTTTTTTTCATTTTTTAGTTTTTCTAATTTTTTTAACTCTTTTTTTTTTTTAGGAGAAAAAAAAACTTAATCTTTAAAAAAATAACGATAAAAAAGACTTATGCTTTAAGGTGCCAAGGCACACATTTAAGTAGTAAAGATAACTTTGATTGCCTCTTAAAAGCTTTACTCCAAAATGAAACGTTTTCTTCAAATTTGAAACCTAAACGTGCTACGGTAAGGCATAAATAAGTTTTTCCGAATACTACTTTAAACAGATATTGTTATTTATTATCGTACATAATAAATATTAGTGATGGACCACCTTGACTTATTAATCTTCTCCAACCAGATGTTCATCCTTTTTTCAATTAATTTAGTATAAGGATTTTTCAAAAAAGGAAAAAATTATTAATGATGTGACAACGTATGCAGTGGTGTGGCCACTGATACACGATCCTATACCACAAATATGGTTGTCGTTTTTCTACCAGTTTATTATTATTATTAGATGGGAGAAGTTCAGATCAGAATTTGGAAATGTACCTATTGGTCATCATTATTGGGCTATCCTCACAACGTTGTTGGATATTTTAATTGATTTCTAAACTTTTTCTATAATTACATTTTGGCACTTGATTTTTTCTTTTTTATATTTTATCCCTAAATTTTAACTGTTAGTACATGTAATTTTTAAAATTATTTTTAGTTAATTTTTAACAGATCTAAAACATATTATACACATGCAACAAAATAAAAAATAAAAAATAAAAAATGAACAACCCCATAAGGTCCCTAGCTACATATTCCATTAAGTCCATTGCATGTTTTAAAACTGTTAAAAATATACCATGAATAATTTGGTCTATGAATAATTTAGCAACCAAATTGCACTACAGAAACTTAAATTTAAAAAATAAAATGCATTTATATTTATAATTTAGAGACTAACATAACTAATAACCTTTTCCTTTCACCATATAAATTTTAGTTTTAAAAGTCAAAAATTATTTAACAGAAGATCAATTATATGCTCATCACATAAGTTGTCACGCATTACATGTGTGATTAGTAATACCATTGATAGGATGTAAACAAACCAAGTTGGGATGAGTGCAAGGAGCCCGTTTTAACACAATGTTTATAAATTAATTTTGTAAATTGGATATTTTATGTTTAGAATTTTAAAACATATCCCCTAATATATTTAAAAATATTTTATGAGAATGAAAATGATAAAATTGTGTTTGGTGGATGTTAAATATAATAAGAATTATATGTATTTATGTTCGATATATATTAAATGTGGCACATATTTATATAAAAGAAATATTATTAATTTAAAATTGTAAATATTATCTATTTCTTTTAATATCTCTACTTCTAAAAAAATTATGATACATGTAAAATGTCTCTCGGATATTTTCAAAATTTATTTATTTATATTTAAGACAATGAATTTGGTAATATTCTTAAAATTTAATGGATAGTTCTAAAATTTCATAGAAATTTTCATCAAATTATAAAGAAATTGACATAGAAGTATATGCATAAAAATTTTAATGCAAATATAAAACATTTTGAATTAAATTATTAAAACTTTCTTGTTTCTTTTTTAACCAATATCCTATAAACATAAAATGAAAATTTCATGAAAAATTTTCAATTTTTAAAACCTCTCATACAACTCTGCCTCAACGAGTGATTGTCTATCAATCAATATCCTTCATTTTCCAAAGAAGTAGTTTTCTTTCAGCCGATTGGTTTGAGTGTTTGGAATCATCTAAACATAGAAAAGTTTGACATTTCGTATTTTTTGGTTTCCCACCATCCAAACCTAGGTCAAGATAATTCACCAAAAAAAACCTAGATATAGATCGGTTTAAGCACTTACGATATAAAATTACTAAATAAATAAAATAATTTATATTTTAAAAGTTAAGATCTATATAAGACTATATACATAATACTTTCAATTAACATGAATAAATATCTATTTACAATAAATTCATGAAAACTTTATACTTTTTAAATTTTCAACAAAAAATTAGTAAGCATCTATCCATAACACATTTATGGAAATTTAATATTTTTTAATTTCTAACCAAAAAAATAAATTAGCCTCTAATCAAATAATACTACATGTCTATAATTACTTAATAATTTTTTATAATATCAATCTAGCTATAATTATAATTTAACTAATTTTATCTAACTCTTTATTTGATTTTAATATTTCTTTTTAAAAACATACAGTTTGATGTTTATAATTTATTAATTTTTTCCATTTTAAAAATGTGAATCATGCAGTACATAAAGATTTTGCCAAAATTTGTTTTCCATTTTTTAACACTAATTTCTCTATTTTCATATTTTAATATTTTTTAAGTTTCTAACCAAAAGAAAAAAAATTAGTCTTTAATCATATAATACTACATGTCTACAATTACTTAATAATTTTTATAATATCAACACGGATATAAATATAATTTAACTAACTTTTATCTAACTCTTTATTTGATTTTAATATTTTCTTTTAAAAATATACACTTTAATGTTTATAATTTATTAATTTTTTTCATTTTAAAAATGTGAATCATGCAGTACAGTGCCAATAGATTTTGCCAAATATTTTTTTTTCCCATTTTTTAACACTAATTTCTCTATTTTCATATTTTTCATATTTTTCTAGTATCTTGTATAATTTTTGAACCTTTTTTTTTATATAAAAAAACTTTATCTTAAAAAAAGATTTGTTGTAAATATTTACTCCTCACGACGCCTTGCCGCAACAATGTTGACGACCTTTTTTTAAGCATGCTATAAGATGAGAATCTCCGGATCTAGCAACCCGGGGCGCCTTAGTGCACATCACAAAGTCATATAATGCCAAAATCATATTTTAATATTCCACTCTTTTTGTTTTCTTCGAAGAAAATTTTAATATTCCATTCTACTTCCTTAAAAACAAAAATGTACATATATGCTACTTAAATTCGTAACTTTTGTACTATGCTCCTATACATGTGGACAACATTGTTGTTTTTGGATGTGTTTGGTAAGCAGAACAAGTTCAGATGGGACAGGACAGATCTGAATCGAACAAGATAGAATAGTGCAGTCCTGTGTTTAGTATAGTTTCGAACTGAATGGTGGACTAGTTGTTCCATGTTTGGTGCAGAATTGGACTAGATTGAACTATTTTATAATTTTTTAATTATTTCAATGAAAAATTATAAAATTCTATTTATAATTACAATAAAACATAATATACTTATTATAATATACTTAATTAATATTGTAAATTGATATATTTGTATTTACATATAAAATTTAAATTTTTATTATATCCACAAACTATATATATTTGTATTTACATATAAAATTTAAATTTTTATTACATCCACAAACTATATTAATTTAAAATTTTAAAAATAATTGAAAATTAAATTAGAACATAATATTTTATAAATAATAATTAATGAAAAATAAAGGTAATTAATGAAATTTTTTAATTGTAATTTTTTTTTTGCATTGTAATTAAATTGTAATTTTTTTTTTACACCCACAAATTACATTAATATATGGTTTTCAAAAAAAATTAAAATGGTATTAAAATATGATAAATCATATGTACAAATAAATAAAGTTAACATCATATTCAATTAAGAATTTGTTGATAACTACGATTTCACATACTAGTCTCCATAAAAATGTATATATTTGATTTTACACCGATAATCTACTTATATGGCAAGTAAGTAAATACACCCATTGATAGTAATCCAAACAAACAGTCAATTATAAAACCATTACGCCACTCATTGTTCAAGTTGGCATGTGTATGTGCCGTGATATGTTATATTAGATTTGCCTCATTTAGATTCCTCATCATTTGTTCTACATACTCAGCATATGCTATTTTAGCTTCTTCAGTTGTATTATAGGCTTGATATAGTTATCCATAAATCATTACACTTGTTGATGACATTCAGGCCAAGAAGTATATATCCCTAGTTGTTCACCTTTAAACACAACATAAACTCTTCTCATTGCCACTCAATGTTCCTGCATATTATAGTAAAGTATAACATAATATAATAATATAATAACATAATTAAACAAAATAATAATTAACTAAATCAATTAAGTGCATATTAATACACTAAAACATAACACGTGCTTCATAAAAGTGTCTTTGCATGCATAATTAGATACCAACATCCATTACCATACCACATATGTCCATAAACAACCATACAACATATGTCCATAAAGTTCAAATCTAAGTGTTCATAATTATCATCCCCTCATACATAGTCTTAAATATATTATCCACAACGATACTTAGTAATTTAAAAATTTTCTAGCAAATTCAATTTTGTCTACATCCATTCTAATAATCTTAAAAACCTCAACGTTTGATGGATCCAATCTCATTGCCGTAGAGATTTCGAGATTGTCATCAACAGAGAAGCCTAACCTGTCAAGCTCCATATCTCATTACCTTAGAGATTTCGAGATTGTCATCAACAGAGAAGCCTTACCTGTCAAGCTCTATAGCTAAGTATTGTGGATAATTGGCTTCAGATTTATCTAACTTTTCAGCCAATTTATCAAACAATTTCTCTGTTACATTGCCAAACCCGCTCACAATGTCATCATCCTTCAATCCAGATTTTCTCTTACCTATTGATTTGGGTCGGATGGACGGTTCACTATGTATTTCATTCACAGACATTGGAGAACACACATCATTAAATTGTTCGTTTCCACTCTCCAAATTTAGATCATTAACCATATCAATTGGAGTTTGTGCTCCATGTCCTGTTGCTCGATCATTTCCAAAAATATTAGCAAGTCTCTCATATATCGGAAATGGTTTACCTCTCCATGCCTTTGCACTTGGATTACTATAAAATAAAAACACAAGCTTTTAATTGTAAACAATAGAAAAACATAACTTCATATATCAAGTTAAAAAATTCAATGAAAGAAGATGTCCAAAGTTTCAAAACCTACACATATGTTTTCCAAACTTCGTCACTATCAACTTCCACATATTTCAAAGAGTCATTCCATCCGAAGCCACTTTTGTTTAGCATATTGTATATTATACCGTATTGTTTCTTCCACTTTTTCAGCTTTGACTCAATGTGTGGATTTCCTCGCAACCTCGAATTAGGACATATCTCAGCCAATCGCCTCTCAATCATAGTAGTTGTGCTAGGCTTGAATGATCCTATGTCACACCGCTGCCCACTAGCTACAACCTCATCTAAAAGAAGTAGTAAAGCATCTTCCTCCCCTTTACTCCATGTACATCTAGATTCAACCCCTGGATATCGTGATTGCTACCTCCAACTTCCATTTCTATCGAAATACAAATTTTTATGATTGCAACAATATAATAATAGCAAGCAAATAAGAAAAAATCAATCATGGATGACAGCAATGGGACTTAATATAAATTGGTTTTCATACAAATGATCTAAGATGTTTAACAAACAGTATAAAATAAAACAATTATAGGAGCATTAAGGACAACAATCAACTACTAATGTCCACGACGACATCTCCACTCATCAAACATTTGCTTAGCTAAATCATCTCTCCAGTTAGTCCATTGGTCCGAGGAAGAAATCAATCCTATAATGTCATCCTCGGTACTAGCATCAACATCTTCACTCCTATCAAACTCAACTTCCCCAGGATCAATTATCATTTCTCTTCTAATAAGATTATGTATAAGGCAATATGCGGTAATGATCTTGATTTATGCTGCAATAGGATAGAAATATGGATTTCTTAAAATTGCCCACCGCTTTTTAGGAACCTTAAAGCATCTTTCTATGACATTCCTAGTAGATGCATGCTTCATGTTGAAATATTCTTTGTGATTTATGGGTGCACAACTATCTCTCCACTCAGAAAGGTGATATCTTATTCCTCTATATGGTGAAAGAAATCCTTCACCATTTGTGTAACTAGCATCCACTAAGTAATAACAACCTAAAAAAGCAAATACATATCTCTTATTAGTGTATGCAATGTTGGCTACTACAATGTAAATTTTGAGAATTAGTCTTATCGGTTAGTACTCTTAACCCATTTGGCCTACTTAATGCATCTCGGAATACTCTTGAATCCGAAGCGAAACCTTCCCAACCAGGTAATACAAATATAAATTCCATACTCGAATTACATACACCTAAAATATTTATGGCTATCTCATCCTTTCTTGTTCGATATCTTAGCTTATCGATTTCTAGTATATTCACCTTAATATAAGTTCCATCTAAAACTCCCAAACAATTCTACGTCATTAACAAAGTTAATAACATCAGATAATGTTCCAAATAATTGAACTATAATATTAATAACCAAGTTATTCCTCAAACGTACCTTAAATACTTTCCATTTGTCATCCAAACAATTATCTGATACAGGTTCTGGATGGCTCAACAAAATCTTATGTAAGCGTAGTACTCCATGCAATATAGAATTGAAATATCGACTTATCGTCTCTCCTGATCTAAAAAATCTAGTGATAATTGTACGGTTCTTTGTATGATGAGCAATTATGTGCAGAAATATACAAATTTGCTCTTGCAATGTAACAATGCCATCACTTTTAACATATCCATCCTCGTCTAATAACTGACACAAAGTATCAAATATTCTCCAATCCATCCTAAGCTGACTAATACAATTAACATCATTGTCTAATAGACTATTTAGAAAAGACATACGCAATTATGCATTCCTAGGTAATTGATTCTTGTAACCTCTAACAGTTCACCTTATATATGCCCAACACATATACATAAGCAAAAGCAACATAGAAGTTGTACAAAAAGACTCTAATTGTGAATCATTTGGAAGCAAAAAGAATGCAGTGACTTTTCTTCGATCCATATGTACTACAAAAAAAAAAAAAAAAAAACAAAAAAACAAAAAAAATAAATAAATAAAACAAATAAATAGAAAGCATATTAAATTTGAGATACATAAATTACTTTGGATGAAATAGAAAAAATCATCTCTGTGAATAAAAGATAAAGAAGCATTATTGAAATACTTTTTTGTTTAATTGATTATGGCAATGAATTAGAATTAAAGATTAACAATTTAATATTTCATGTTTAATATTTATTTATATTTATGTGGTTAAAATCCAAGAATGAAAATGCATGAATATCAATAGATTGTCCAAGATACATCTATTTGTATGAAACAACACAAACCAATTCCTTCCATTTGCCATAGAATGAGTATGACTAATCAAAATTTAATTCCGCTTGTCATATATCAACTATGAAGCAAACTAGGATTTTCATTTACCATTTTTCAAGTATGAGCAAGCATATTCTTAATAGCATGTGTCATTTAACAAGCTGACTAATCCAATAATTCATGTTCGTGTCAAGCATTTGTCAACTTCGAAAGCAATTCTCATTCCATTTGTCATCAACCAAAGCACATACCGTGTTTAAGGAATTATAACTTAATAAATTTTATGTATAAAACACTAAAATAAATGTAGGGTTAAAACACATAGGTTAAACTAGGATATCACATGTAATAATGCTCCAAAACTAGTCCGATATTTATGGTTGAAAGACCAAAATGCCTGTAATTTTTTTAAAACCCAAATCATCTATCAGAGAACAACCTGGTTGCCCTTAAAACCTGTGTTTTAAATTTTTCCATCTCACAAGGTTAAAACCAAAAAAAAAAAAAAAAAAAAGAAATATTAAAAGAACAACGAATTATCTATTTTTTATTTAGTTTAGAGGCCATGTAAATTCAGTTGATTAGGCAAGTTGCAATAATTGGTAATGACATTTACAAATAATCTTTATAAATTAAATCTTTTAATTTTTCAATCTTAAGCAAAAAATTATATTCAATAATGTAATTTAAAAGCCTTTATTGTTAAAAAAAACAAAATTAGCTGAATAAATCTCAAAATAAAGTTTGAAAGCCTATTCACGTTTTTAAGTGCGTACTTAATATAAAGTTGATTTTCTTTTTGGTTTTGGAACAGATATTTATTGGCATGCCAATGGAAAACACCAAATGAGCAAACATGAGAGATTTTCCAAACATCATTCCCAAACTTAAACTGTTGCCAAACATCATCAATAAAAAGCTTCAAGATGGATTTTAAGAACATGAGATAGATTTTCTTCAAAGAAATACAACGAAAAAAGACTTAGCAAGAAAACCAACAAAGAAAATCTAAAACATTTGATCAACACCACTATTAAGAAGCACTGTTCGTCTAACCAAGCTTTTTTGGCTGTCAGGGACCGAAGTTTCTCAATCACAGATAATCTCTGAACTACATAAAAAAAAGGCATTATGCATAAAAGATAAGCTCTAAACTACACAAAAAAGAAAGGTATTATGCATAAAAGATAAGCATATGCAGAATAACTGGATTATAATTATCTTTTCCTTCCATCTTACTTTCCACCCCTCTTATCTAACCAATCATCCGTTTAATATTTTCTTCCTAAATATGTAGGTATTAACTAAAAATCAGGGCATCTAACTTAAAGCTGCACATGCAGAACAACTGCACGGGGATAAACAAAAAAATCAAATGCCAAACTAATAGCATTCATAGCTAGAGTTTTGCACAATGCAATGGAAACACAATAATATAGTCATAAACTAGTTAGCACCCACAATTCAGTTCACCAACTCACTATTTTGAAAACCAAGTCCTAACTTCAATAAATAGTATCATTCATAGCCGATACAATTTTATGCTAAAAAGAGTGACATTGTAAAAATTATATTTAGAGATATTGCAAAGGAAATAGAAATTTAAGTTTAAACTATGTCATTGAGTTACAGTAGAAGGATTTCACATACGTGTCCTGTCATCCTTTCAAGCACCACCAACTGTACTAAATATTTGAAAAAATTTGCAAAACTCACTATAAAAGAACTAAATAATGAAACTAACAGCTAACTTAAAAGCCAAAACCATCTTCAAACTAGAAAACAAAGCCAGCATGTCATAAGAACAAACTAATGAAAGCAACAACTATAAAACCCAAAACTATCTTCACACTATAAAACAAAGCCCATGTCAGGACCTATCCAAGATCCCTTATCAGAACCCTAAATAAGCCCTAATCCCAAGGAAATCCTACCGGACCCTCCAATGGAAAATCCAACAGAATCTTCCCTAAGGGTTAGACTTATCACAAATTCCCTTCATTGAAAACACACTTCTATATACACCACCTTATTCCTCCTACCTTACTACAATTTAATTCCACAATAATCAGCACTTCCATAAATTAAACAAGGAACTAATCCAGTATTTAATAAAATAGATCCAATATAGTATACAGAGCATCATAAGGTACAATTAAGTATGACAGTTATACAACATAGGATGGAAAAAAATACTACAAATAGCGATAAATGAAAAGAAAGAGAACTCCTCGAAATACGACAGCAACGAACGTCAAGCTCACTCCGGACGAACGTCTACCAATCCTTACACCTAGAGGAACAGATTTAAAAATACAAGATGCTAATCATCTCAGTGAGTGATCCTATCTATTATACAACTATAATAGTAACGATAGTCATAGTACACTTGAATAATTAAGAATAAATAAGTAAATAAGTAATAATTAATTGAAAATAATATTTTCTCTCAAAACCCTCACCATTCACTCCGTTGGAAAAGTTCCCATTTTAAAACATTTTTGCAAAACCCAATCTTTTATGCCCCAAAAATCAAGGAATAATTAATTTAATAAATAATTAAATAATCCAAATACAAAGAAAACACAATAAAATAATTTAAAATACTTGCTTTAAATAAATATAACATAAAAGTGAAATTCAATATATAATTCATAAAATTTGATTTAATAAATTAAAATAAACAGTGTCAAAAATATAATTTAAATAATTACATTTTAGAAAATACTAATTAGAAATAGGTGATAAAACAAATTAAATACATTTACTTTAAATACAACTTTAAAACTTTGGGATTTGAAATTTATATCTGAAAAATAATACTTGATGCACCACACTATATACCAGTGATGCCCTATGATACCCAGCGTCCCGAGCACAGTCCGGCGGGAGGTTAAAGAGAGAAATTTGCATACGGTCGCTTCAGCATCCCGACAGCGCCGCTGCTTAAACCGTCATCCAGTTGGCTCGGATAGACATGAGTTAGTTTGGATAGACATAAGTTAGCTCCGACATCAGGAAGACATAAGTTAGCTCGGTTGAAGATATAACTCAGCCTAGATGTCAAAGTCAACTCGTTACCTAATTTGCGATTGACTTTTATTTCTTTTTGGGTTTTTATTTATTTATTTTCTGGACAAATAACTTTAGGAAGGTTTTTATTTTATTGTAAATTAATTAATTCCTCATTTAATATAAAGGAATTAATTAATCAAACTTAGATTAGGAAAGGAAGTATAGTTGAGGCCAACTAGGTTTCTTTATGTGTGTGGCCGGTTTTTCCTAGGTTTTTTTTTTTTTTTTTTGGGTTTATTTTGTTTCTTTCAAAGCCTATTTAAAGGCTTATTTTTCAACAAGAATACAACTTTGATTTGATTAAGAAAATACTTGTGAGATTAATTATCTCTTTGTTCTTTGAGAACACCTAAAACACCATTAGAGAATTGGTTGTTTTAGCTTGACTTATCAATAGGTTTTCCATCCCCTATTGTGGTGCCTACATTATACCAAGGTTTCTATCCACAGGTTGGTTAGGGGTTGAGGTCCATTCCATTAGAACTTGAACTTAATTGAGATCCGGGCTAATATAATACGGGTTTAGGAGCAGGTCGTCCTAGGTTCGTATCATTTGGTATCAGAGCTAAATTTTGTTCAGGTTTGATCTATCTTTATTTGCTTTATTTGTTTTTGTGTTATTCTACAATTTTAGCATTAGGTTAAGGTTGCTTCTATCACCATACACGTTCTGCATCTTAAAATATATATATATATATATATATATATATATATATATTCATTCCTAGTTGAATTAGGATTTCCTAGTTTTATCGTATTTTTTTTGTTTCCTAGTTTGTTGGTTGTTTTTCATCATTGTTCTTGTTAATTTTGGGTTATTTTGATTTTCTTTTGCTTTTTTAGTCTTAAATATTTGCATTCATATATTCAAAAAAAAAAAAAAAAAAACAGATTGCGGCAACAGTTAAAAAAAAAAAAAAACTGTACATTTGTGTTTATTTGGAGGTCACGGGTTTGGTGAATTTTTGGAGTTGGAATTGCAAATTTGTTGTTTATTCTTGCTCCTGCAGTTGTGCCTGATATTCAGTGAGTGAAAAAAAAAAAAAAAGAGAAAAAAAAAAGGAAGCCGAATATAAAAAAAAAAAAAAGAAAGTTATATATATCGGTTTGTTGAAAATTGGTGTTGAAGTTTGTTGCTGGAAATGTTTTTGTAACTGCTGCTTGGCTAATTATTTATTCAATATTTGAGTTACTGGGAAATTATTTTTGCTACTGGATATTTCGATTTTGGGTGCTTAAATTATTTGGATTAAAATCAGTTATAGGATTTAATACAAAACTTGAATTACAAGAACAACAACCAACACTTTTCTATATTTTTGTTCTCTTTGATTCTTGTTCGTATTTGAATTTCTTTTCCTGGAATTTTAATTCTTGAACTCATAATCTACTACCATCTGGTGCAGTTTTCAAAAATTCCAACGTTTTTCCATTATTTTATGTGTCTTCTTGTCTAGAAAGCGAAAAAAATTAGGCTTTGTTGGATTCTTTCGGTATTGCCTACCTTTGCTTGCTGTTTGTTGATAAGTTTAATTAAAGCATACTAGTGATCTAATTGCTATTTGTGGGTGTTTTAATTAGAACTTTGAGATAATTCATTGAGTGGAAAAAGGCAAGAGTGTGTGAGCTTAAAAAAGGGTAAAAAGCCGAAACAAGTGTGCAAACACGAGTGTCGAGTCCTCATTTGAGTGAAACACGTAAGGGAGTGAAATTGTAAGGTCCTATTTTATTTCTATTGCATTATTATACTAACATGACAGAATCAAGAGTGAGGAGAGGAGATCCACCCTTCAGGATCAATGAGGAGGAGTCCGTAGCATTCCATGGCGATGCCCGAGCTACCGGGAGTGGAGAGCAAATGGACATGAGAGCTGTTTTGGAGTCAATACAGCGGGTTAGTGCTCAAGTTGAGCATATGAATCAAAGAATGGGAAGGCTAGAAGCCTCACAAGGAATGCCGAATACAAGAAATAGGCAAGAATTCCATGGAGGGCAAGGCCTAGGACGAGGAGGTCGCGAGAGACCGAGAGAGCAATTTGATGAGGAGCCATTCGATGGAGACTTTGAAGAAGGTATGGATGAAACTTTTGCTGTTCAAGATAGAGCTTGCCATGGAAGATATAGGAGGGAAGATACAGATGATGATTTGGGAAATATCAAGGTTAATATCCCACCTTTTATGGGTAAAAGTGATCTCGAAGCTTATTTGGAGTGGGAAGAAAAAATGGAGATGATTTTTGACTGCCACAACTATTCGGAAGGTAAGAAGGTGAAGTTGGCAGCAATGGAGTTTGGCAATTATGCACTCCAATGGTGGACAAATGAGCAAAGTACCCGAAGGAGAGTTGGTGATGACTTGATTACAACATGGCGACAAATGAAAGGAGCCATGAGAAAGTGGTTTGTGCCATCCCATTACCATAGATTGCTACATCAAAGGCTTCAATCTTTGACTCAAGGAAGTAGGTCCATGGAGGATTATTACAAAGAGATGGAGATGTTAATGATGAGGCTGAATATGAATGAGGATAGGGAGGCAACAATGGCAAGATTTCTTGGTGGTTTGAACCATGACATTGCCAACCAACTTGAATTACAACAATACTTGGAATTGGAGGAGATGTTGCATGTAGCAATTAAGCTTGAGAACCAATTCAAGAGGAGGGGTGTTAGAACACGGTTTGGAGGAGTTTCTAGCAGTGGAATGACAAGTTCAAGTGGCTGGAAAAACAATTCTACTTATGAAAGCAAGCTGAAGCCGAAGCTTGGTGAAGAAGCTACTAACCGGCCAAGAAGGGAACTTAAAGCCAAATCTGTCCAAGCCATTAAATGTGAGGTAAAATCTGAACCTAAACCTCAAAAGTTAAGAGAAATTATTTGTTTCAAGTGCCAAGGAAGAGGACATATAGCCAGCCAATGCCCGAATAGAAGAATAATGGTAATTAAAGGTAATGGAGAAGTGGAATCCGAGAGGGAGGCTAGTAGGGCTGAAACCGGGCAAGAGGAGGATTGTAATGAAGATGAAGCCGAACCTATAGATACATCTAATGTTGAGTTGAGCTTGGTTTCAAGGAGAGTACTTGCTGTTTACAAAGATGAAGAGCAGATACAAAGAGAAAACATCTTCCACACTCGCTGCGAAATACAAGGTAAAATTTGTAGCTTGATTATAGATAGTGGGAGTTGTACCAATGTGATAAGTAACCTTGTAGTTGATAAATTAGGCTTGAAAACAATTAAACATCCAGAACCCTATAGGTTACAATGGTTAAATGATAGTGGTGAGATAAGGGTAAATAAACAAGCCAAAGTATAATTTAGTATAGGTAGATATGAGGATGTAGTTTTATGTGATATTGTTCCCATGATAGCTGGACATATACTACTAGATAGACCATGGCAATTTGATAAAGATGCTACTCATTTTGGTCAAGAAAATAGTATTACAAATGCAACAACGAAGAGAAGCTGAAAAGCTCAAGGAAAAAGCAAGTATGGCACCAACGGCTTCACCATCCTTTCAAGAAGGTAAGATTGAGGTTGCTGACCAAGGTGATGTGATTCCGCCCGAGCCCGCTCCATCGATAACCCGCTGTGGTGCTGACTCGACACGGATGAAGACCAGGCCAATCATAAGAGCTCAAATTAAGCAATTTAAGGAAAAATTAGGAGTATTTATACAGGGGGTAATCAATCTCAATAGAGCTTGCCCATACTTGAAGATACAAAGCCTATTCTAAGTATCCAAGTAGTGGAAGCCGATACGGACCCGAGTGACGATTTTGGTACATTTTTGGAGTCCGAGAAGCATGAAATGGTTCCAATGATTTATGGGTTCAATACATATGCCTAAGAGGTCATGGAATCAAGTTAAAGCAGCCTCAAATGCAATCAAAAAGGGCTTGTACGGACAGCATCAACAATTTGGCCGAATTTGCTGAATTGCTTGCTGGCTTTACTGTATTTTACTGTATTAGCCTTTTCTTATTTTTCGAAGCATGGGCAACGTGTGGGACTCCAGATTCAGCTTATTTGGCATCCTAAAAAGCATCTAGAAGTTGATTTGGAGCTCAAAGAGGTCAAAGATTGATCAAAGTCAACTTGATCAAAAGGCTAGCATTTTTAGTTGCCTAATTTGTTTTTACTTTTTGTTTTAGGAAACTACCATTACTTTTTGGCTTTTATTTATTTATTTTGGACAAATAACTTTAGGAAGGTTTTTATTTTATTATTTCTATTGTAAATTAATTAATTCCTAATTTAATATAAAGGAATTAATTAATCAAACTTAGATTAGGAAAGGAAGTATAGTTTCGACCAACTAGGATTCTTTATGTGTGGTGGTCGGTTTTCTTTATTTTTAGGGTTTTATTTCATGGCTTTGTAGCTTATTTAAAGGCTTATTTTTCAATATGAATATAACTTTGATTTGATTAAGAAAATACTTGTGAGATTAATTATCTCTTTGTTCTTTGAGAACACCTAAAACACCATTAGAGAATTGGTTGTTTTAGCTTGACTTCTCAATAGGTTTTCCATCCCCTATTGTGGCGTCTACATTATACCAAGGTTTCTAACCACAGGTTGGTTAGGGGTTGAGGTCCATTCCATTAGAACTTGAACTTAATTGAGATCCGGGCTAATATAATACAGGTTTAGGAGCAGGTTGTCCTAGGTTCGTATCATTTGGTATCAGAGCTAAATTTTGTTCAGGTTTGATCTATCTTTATTTGCATTATTTGTTTTTGTGTTATTCTGTAATTTTAGCATTAGGTTAAGGTTGCATCCATCCCATACACATTCTGCATCATAAAAAAAAAAAAAAAAAATTTCATTCCTAGTTGAATTAGGATTTCCTAGTTTAACCGTATTTTTTGTTTCCTAGTTTGTTGGTTGTTTTTCATTATTGTTCTTTTAATTTGGTTATTGTTGATTTTTCTTTGCTGTTTTAGTCTTAAATATTTGCATTCATCTATTCAAAAAAAAAAAAAAAAAAAAGAGTTTGCGGCAACATTTAAAAATAAAAAAATTAAAAAAAAAAACTGCACATTTGTGTTTATTTGGAGGTCACGGGTTTGGTGTTTGTTTTGGAGTTGGAATTGCAATTTTGGTAATTACTCTTGCTACTGCAATTTTTTATGTTCTGTGAGTGAAAAAAGAAAAAAAAGAAAAAAAGAGAAGAGGTAAAACTGAATATAAAAAAAAAAAAAGGAAAATATTTCGGTTTGTTGGAGTTTGATTTGTATGCTGGAAATTTGTTGGAGCTGCTGGGTTTTTTTTTTTGATTATTTATTTGAGTTGCTGGGAAATTATTTTTTGCTGCTGGATATTTGGATTTTGGATGCTTAAATTATTTGGATTAAAATCAGTTAAAAGATTTGATACAAGAATTGAATTACAAAGAACAACAACCAACAACTATTCTATATTTTTGTTCAATTTGATTCTTGTTCGTATTTGAATTTCTTCTTCTAGAATTTTATTCTTGAACTCATAATCTACTACTATCTGGTGCAGTTTTAAAAAATTCCAACGTTTTCCCATTATTTTGTGTTTTCTTGTCTAGAAAGCCGAAAAATTAGGATTTGTTGGATTCTTTCGGTATTGCCTACTTTTTGCTTCTGTTTTGTTGATAAGTTTAATTAAAACATACTAGTGATCTAATTTCTGTTTGTGGGTGTTTTAATTAGAACTTTGAGATAATTCATTGAGTGGAAAAAGGCAAGAGTGTGTGAGCTTAAAAGAGGGTAAAAAGCCGAAACAAGTGTGCAAACACGAGTGACGGGTCCTCATTTGAGTGAAACACGTAAGGGAGTGAAATTGTAAGGTCCTATTTTATTTCTATTGCATTACTATACTAACATGACAGAATCAAGAATGAGCAGAGGAGATCCACCCTTCAGGATCAATGAGGAGGAGTCCGTAGCATTCCATGGCGATGCCCGAGCTACCGGGAGCGGAGACCAAGTGGACATGAGAGCTGTTTTGGAGTCAATACAGCGGGTTAGTACTCAAGTTGAGCATGTG
Organism: Ziziphus jujuba; assembly: GCF_031755915.1. NCBI lineage: Eukaryota > Viridiplantae > Streptophyta > Magnoliopsida > Rosales > Rhamnaceae > Ziziphus > Ziziphus jujuba. The sequence continues at coordinate 5,159,054 of NC_083385.1, read as the reverse complement.
AATAAAAGAGTGGGAAGACTAGAAGCCTCACAAGGAATGCCAAATACAAGAAATAGGCAAGAATTCCATGGAGGGCGAGGCCGAGGACGAGGAGGTCGTGAGAGACCGAGAGAGGAATTTAATGAGGATCCATTCGGTGGAGACTTTGAGGAAGGTATGGACAAACGTTTGCTGTCCAAGATAGAGCTGGCCGTGCAAGATATAGGAGGGAAGATACAGATGATGATTTGGGAAATATCAAGGTTAACATCCCACCTTTTATGGGTAAAAGTGATCCCGAAGCTTATTTGGAGTGGGAAGAAAAAATAGAGATGATTTTTTACTGCCACAACTATTCGGAAGGTAAGAAGGTGAAGTTGGCAGCAATGGAGTTTGGACATTATGCACTCCAATGGTGGACCAATGACCAAAATACCCGAAGGAGAGTTGGTGATGATTTAATCTCAACATGGCATCAAATGAAATGAGCCATGAGGAAACGATTTGTGCCATCCCATTACCATAGGTTGCTACGTCAAAGACTTCAATCTTTATCTCAAGGACATGGATCCGTGGAGGATTATTACAAGGAGATGGAGATGCTTATGATGAGATTGAACTTGAATGAAGATAGGGAAGCAACCATGGCAAGGTTTCTTGGTGGTTTGAATTGTGAAATAGCCAATAAACTAGAATTGTAACAATATGTGGAATTGGAGGAGATGTTGCATGTGGCTATTAAATTAGAGCATCAATTCAAGAGGAGGCGTGTAAAATCATGGTTTGGAGGTGTTTCCAATAGTGGAAGGTCCAATTCAAGTGGCTGGAGGAACAATCCCATCTATGAAAGCAAGCCAAAGCCGAAAGTCAAAGAAGAAAGTTCAAACTGGCCAAGGAAGGAGACTAGAATCAAATCTGTCCAAGCACCAAAGAATGAGGTAAAATTAGATCCTAAACCTTCTAGAACTCATGATGTTATGTGTTTTAAGTGCCAGGGAGGAGGACACATTGCTAGCCAATGCCCGAATAGAAGAATCATGGTGTTAATGGGCAATGACGAACTAGAATCGGAAAGTGAAGAAAGTGAGGATGAAGCCAAGCAAGAGCAGGAGGACTTGGAGAATGAACCCAAAACCTTGCAAGCATCCAATGCTGAATTAAACTTGCTTTCTAGGAGAGTACTTGCTGCATACAAAGATGAGGATGAAATTCAAAGAGAGAACATCTTCCACACCCGATGTGAAATTCAAGGTAAGATTTGTAGTATGATTATTGATTGTGGAAGTTGTACAAATGTAATTAGTAACATTGTAGTTGATAAATTAGGCTTACTAACTATTAAACATCCAGAACCTTATAGATTACAATGGCTTAATGATAGTAGTGAAATAAAAGTGAATAAACAAGCCAAAGTAAAATTTAATATAGGTAGATATGAGGATGTAGTTTTATGTGATATTGTACCCATGATTGCTGGACATATACTATTAGGTAGACCATGGCAATTTGATAAAGATGCTACTCATTTTGGTTGAGAAAATATTATTGTTTTTAGGTTTAAAGGGAAGAAGGTCAAGCTGGAACCATTATTTCCTAAAGAGGTTTACAAAGACCAATTACAAATGCAACAAAGGAGAGAAGCCGAAAAGCTCAAGGAAAAAGCAAGTATGGCACCAACGGCTTCACCATCCTTTCAAGAAGGTAAGAATGAGGTTGCTGATCAAGGTAAGGTTTCTAAGACTCATATTGAGTGGAAAGATCAAAGAAAAATCAAATGAGAGGGGAAAGAAAGTGGCAAACCCGAGAGCTTGGAGAAGGAAGGGAAATCCGAAGGTTTGCGCCAATCCGAGAGAGAAAAAGAAAAAGAAAGAAAACAAAGGCCAAATAGCAACTTTTATTTGAGTTTAGGGGATATTAATAAGGTTATTGAGGGTAAAAAACCTTTGCTAGTCATGATTTATAAAGAAAATTATTTTAATGATCAAACTAACTTTGAAGAACTTGAATTGCCAAGTTCAATGATTTCTCTTTTGAAGGAATTTGGAGATGTCTTCCCAAATGAAATTCCAAGTGGACTACCATCCAATCAAGAGGGAAAAGGTGAGCTTGCTGTCCAAGGTATGTCTTCTAATACTCAGGTTGTGTGAAAAAATTTTAATAAAACCAAAAGTGAAAAATTTGGTGCAAAAGCCGAGAGTGAGGAAGGTGAGATGGCCATGAGTGAGAAAGGAAAAGGAAGACAAGAAAGGAAAAATATAAATTTTATCTTAGCTTTGGTGATGTTAATAAAGTAATTATGAATAAGAAATCATTGCTGACCATGAATTTTAAAGATACTTATTTAAAGATGTCTTTATTGCATGGAACTTTATCTGCATTGCTGAGAGCTTTACTTAGCGGCAATTTGAAAATTTGGGAAATATTGTTTGCTAACTTTAAAAAGTGTAATTTTTACCATAATGAGCATGTATTTCTAGATTTTGTTGTAATAGTGTTTGACCCAGGAGAATTGGTTTGGTTGCACTTACGAAAGGAAAGATTTCCCAAACAAAAAAAGTCAAAGCTTATGCCGCCTATGGATGGACTTTTTCAAGTTTTAAAGCCGAATAACAAGAATGTCTACAAGCTTGATTTACTGGGTGAGTATAACATGAGTGCTGCATTTAATGTTGCTGATTTAACTCCTTTTGCTACAGGTGATGATCTAGACTTGAGGACAAATCCTTTTCAAGAGGAGGGGAATGATGTGATTCCGCCCGAGCCCGCTCCATCGATAACCCACTGTGGTGCTGACTCGACACTGATGAAGACTAGGCCAATCACAAGAGCTCAAATTAAGAGATTTGAGGACAAATTAGGAGTATTTATACAGGGGGTAATCAATCTCAACAGCACTTGTCCATACTTGAAGATACAAAGCCTATTCTAAGCATCCAAGTAGTGGAAGCCGATATGGACCCGAGTGACGGTTTTGGTACATTTTTGGAGTCCGGGAAGCATGAAATGGTTCCAATGATTTATGGGTTCAATACATATGCCTAAGAGGTCATGGAATCAAGTTAAAGCAGCCTCAAATGCAATCAAAAAGGGCTTGTACGGACAGCATCAACAATTTGGCCGAATTTGCTGTATTGCTTGCTGGCTTTACTGTATTTTACTGTATTAGCCTTTTCTTATTTTTCCAAGCATGGGCAACGTGTGGGACTTCATATTCAGCTTATTTGGCATCCTACAAAGCATCTAGAAGTTGATTTGGAGCTCAAAGAGGTCAAAGATTGATCAAAGTCAACTTGATCAAAAGGCTAGCATTTTTAGTTTCCTAATTTGTTTTTACTTTTTGTTTTAGGAAACTACCATTACTTTTTGGCTTTTATTTATTTATTTTTTGGAAAAATAACTTTAGGAAGGTTTTTATTTTACTCTTTCTATTGTAAATTAATTAATTCCTAATTTAATATAAAGGTAATCAAACTTAGATTATTCTTTCTTTCTTTATTTTTAGGGTTTTATTTCATGGCTTTGTACCCTATTTAAAGGCTTATTTTTCAATATGAATATAACTTTGATTTAATTAAGAAAATACTTGTGAGATTAATTATCTCTTTGTTCTTTGAGAACACCTAAAACACCATTAGAGAATTGGTTGTTTTAGCTTGACTTATCAATAGGTTTTTCATCCCTTATTGTGGCGTCTACATTATACCAAGGGTTCTAACCATAGGTTGGTTAGGGGTTGAGGTCCATTCCATTAGAACTTGAACTTAATTGAGATCTGGGCTAATATAATACAGGTTTAGGAGCAGGTCGTCCTAGGTTCGTATCACAAGGTAAGGTTTCTAAGGTTCATATTGAGTGGAAAGATCAAGGGAAAACCGAAAGAGAGGGAAAAGGAAGTGGCAAACCCGAGAGCATGGAGAAGGAAGAAAAATCCGAAGGTGTGCACCAATCCAAGGGAAAAAAAGAAAAAGAAAGAAAAGAAAGGTTAAGTAGTAACTTTTATTTAAGTTTAGGGGATATTAATAAGGTTATTAAGTGTAAGAAACCTTTGCTGGTCATGATTTATAAAGAAAATTATTTTAATGATCAAACTGACTTTGAAGAACTTGAATTGCCAAGTTCAATGATTTCTCTTTTGAAGGAATTTGGAGATGTCTTCCCAAATGAAATTCCAAGTGGACTACCACCTATTCGAAGGATAGAACATCAAATTGACTTTGTTCCAGGAGCTGCCATACCAAATAGACCAGCTTATAGGAGCAATCCTGAGGAAATGAAGGAGCTGCAAAAACAGGTAAGTGATTTGCTTGATAAAGGGTACATTCGTGAGAGTTTAAGTCCATGTGCTGTTCCTGTTTTGTAGGTACCTAAAAACGATGGTTCTTGGAGAATGTGTGTTGATTGTAGGGCTATAAATAACATTACCATCAAATATAGGCATCCCATTCCTAGATTAGATGATATGCTTGATGAGTTGCATGGTGCTTGCATGTTTACAAAAATTGATTTTAGGAGTGGTTATCATCAAATTAGGATGAAAGAAGGTGATGAATGGAAAACCGCATTCAAAACTAAATATGGGCTGTATGAATGGTTAGTTATGCCTTTTGGATTATCCAATGCACCTAGTACTTTCATGAGGCTTATGAATCATGTAATGCGTCCATTTATTGGTAAATTTGTGGTTGTTTATTTTGATGACATTCTAATATATAGCCGAAATTTGGATGACCATGTGGATCAACTTAGGCAAGTTTTGCAAGTTCTTAGGAAAGAAAGATGTTTACTAACATTAAAAAATGTGAATTTTGCAAAGATGAGCTTGTGTTTCTAGGGTTTGTAGTAAGTGCTGCAGGAATCAAAGTTGACCAAGCTATAGTGAAGGCAATTCAAGAGTGGCCGGTTCCTACTTCTATCACCCAAGTGAGGAGCTTTCATGGCTTGGCAAGCTTTTATAGAAGATTTGTCAAGGATTTTAGTACCATAGCAGCACCATTGAATGAAGTTGTCAAGAAGAATGTCAGCTTTAAATGGGGGGAAGTACAAGAAAAATCTTTTAATTTGTTGAAAGAAAAATTGTGTAATGCACCTTTGTTAGTTTTGCCAAATTTTTCTAAGACTTTTGAAATTGAGTGTGATGCTTCGGGTGCAGGTATTGGAGCTGTCTTAATGCAAGAAGGGAGACCCATAGCCTACTTTAGTGGAAATTAAATGGAGCTGCCCTAAACTACCCAACTTATGATAAGAAGATGTATGCTTTGGTGAGGGCTTTGGAGACGTGGCAGTATTATCTCATGCCAAAGGAGTTTGTGATTCATACGGATCATGAGTCTTTGAAGCATATCAAGGGTCAAGGAAAGCTTAACCGAAGGCATGCCAAGTGGATTGAATTTATTGAAACCTTTCCCTATGTGATCCGCTACAAAAAAGGTAAAGAAAATGTGGTTGCCGTTGGATTATTCCGAAGGTATGTACTCTTTTCTACCTTAGATGCTAGATTGCTTGGATTTGAACAATTGAAAGAACTTTATGAGCATGATAGTGACTTTGGAGAAATTTTTAAAACCTGTTTGAAACATGGATTTAATAAATTTTTCATATTTGAGGGATATTTGTTTAAGGAGAACAAACTTTGTGTGCCTAATTGTAGTATTAGGGAATTATTGATTCGGGAAGGACATGGGGGTGGTTTAATGGGTCATTTTGGTGTTTTAAAAACTTTATCCTTGCTGCAAGAACATTTTTATTGGCCTAACATGAGGAGAGATGTTGAGAGAATTTGTGAATGATGTTTAAAGTGCCGAAAAACAAAATCAACATTGAAGCCGCATGGATTGTATAAGCCTTTGCCGATTCCTACCTATCCTTGGGTAGATTTGTTTATGGATATTATTCTTGGGTTGCCTAGGTCATGGACAGGTAAGGATTCAATTTTTGTTGTAGTAGATAGGTTTTCTAAGATGGCACATTTTATTGCATGTAACAAAACTGATGATGCATCCAATATTGCTAATTTATTTTTCAAGGAAATTGTGAGATTGCATGGAATGCCAAGAACTATTGTTTCGGATAGGGATGCTAATTTCTTAAGCTATTTTTGGAAAACTTTGTGGGCTAAATTAGGTACTAAGCTATTATTTTCAACTACTTGTCATCCACAAACTGATGGACAAACTGAAGTAGTAAATAGAACCTTATCTGCATTGTTAAGAGCATTAATTAGTAGAAATTTAAGAACTTGGGAAGAATGTTTGCCACATGTTGAATTTACATATAATAGGTCTTTACATTCAGCAACTAAATTTACTCCATTTGAAATTGTTTATGGTTTTAATCCTTTGACTCCATTAGATTTAGCACCTTTACCTTTAAGTGTGCATGCTAATCTAGATGGAAAACAAAAAACTGAATTTGTAAAGCAGATTCATGAGAAAACACGAGCAAATATTGAGAGGAGGACCGAGCAATATGCAAAGGTGGCTAATTAAGGCCGAAAATCAATGGTGTTTGAACCTGGAGATTGGGTGTGGCTGCATTTAAGGAAAGAAAGGTTTCCTGAACAAAGGAAATTCAAACTAGTGCCGAGGGGCGATGGACCTTTTCAAGTTTTGGAGAGGATAAACGACAATGACACCTTTAATGTTGCTGATTTATCTCCTTTTGCTGCAGGTGATGACTTCGATTTGAGGACAAATCCTTTTCAAGAGGAGGGGAATGATGCAAACCTGTCCGAGCTAGCACCACCGACAACTCGCTGGGGTACTGATCCGATACAGATGAAGACTGGACCGATCACTAGGGCTTAAGCTAAGGGGTTTAAGGACAACCTTGCTGCCTTTATCCAGAAAGTAATTCATTCTCAAAAGGGCTTGTCCATACCTGAAGATAAAAGACCTGTTTTAAGTATTCAAGTGGTGGAGGCTGATACATCGGACATCCATACATCGGATATTTTGTATCGGACACCCATGTCTCGGACATCTGATCTCGGACGAGTCTTGCCTCGGACATTTGATCGCGGACTTCGGGCATCGGATGTAACTTAGCTCGGCCAGACACAACTTAGCTCGGACAGACATCCGTTAGCTCGGCCAGACACAACTTAGTTTGGACAGACATCAGTTAGCTCGGCCAGACACAACTTAGCTCGGATAGATATCAGTTAGCTCGGTCAGACACAAGTTGGCTCGGACAGACGTGAGTTAGTTCAGATAGACATAAGTTAGCTCGGACATCAGGAAGACATAAGTTAGCTCGGTTGAAGACATAACTCAGCCTAGATGTCAAAGTCAACTCGTTACCTAATTTGCGATTGACTTTTATTTCTTTTTGGATTTTTATTTATTTATTTTCTGGACAAATAACTTTAGAAAGGTTTTTATTTTATTGTAAATTAATTAATTCCTAATTTAATATAAAGGAATTAATTAATCAAACTTAGATTAGGAAAGGAAGTATAGTTGCGGCCAACTAGGTTTCTTTATGTGTGTTGCCGGTTTTTCCTAGGGTTTTTTTTTTAGGGTTTATTTTGTTTCTTTCAAAGCCTATTTAAAGGCTTATTTTTCAATAAGAATACAACTTTGATTTGATTAAGAAAATACTTGTGAGATTAATTATCTCTTTGTTCTTTGAGAACACCTAAAACACCATTAGAGAATTGGTTGTTTTAGCTTGACTTATCAATCGGTTTTCCATCCCCTATTGTGGCGTCTACATTATACCAAGGTTTCTAACCATAGGTTGGTTAGGGGTTGAGGTCCATTCCATTAGAACTTGAACTTAATTGAGATCCGGGCTAATATAATACGGGTTTAGGAGCAGGTCGTCCTAGGTTCGTATCACCGGGGGCTCTCTAAAACCCTGCAGTTTTCTCTCTGAGTCGCCTCTTCATCATTTCCTTCAAAACGCAGAGTCTCCAAGCTTACAATCTGGACGATGTGAAAGGAAACAGAGGGCTCCTAATGGGCTGGATATTGATTATAAGGAGAAGAGAAAAGTCGGGTGAAGAATAGAAAGAAAAAATAGAAAAAAAAAAGTAAAAATATTTAAGTTGGATATAAGGATATTTTGGAATTATTAAAAATTGAAATGGTAGAAAAACAAAATACCAAAGGAAGGGTAAAAACCATTAAACTCATCCTATGAGAGTATTGAACCAAATTCCCCAAAAAATTAAAAAAAAAAATTCGGTGTTGATTTTATAGTGTTAACACTTTTTTTTTTCTTTTTTTTTGGGATAATAATAAAGTGTTAATACTTATTATAAGCTTTTTTTCTAAAACCATGAAAATTGAAAACAACAGACTCAACTTTTCTCAATCTCTTTTACGTTACAAATTGGGCGGAAGGCGCGATTGTAGGGGTTTAGTTTCATCACCACCATTGAACCCAGAACTAATCCCCAAGTAATCATTACCAAATAAAAAAAAGTGTTATTTTGAAGTTCCATTTGGAGTCAGCTCATCTATTTATAAAATACTTACTAATTCATCAGCCTTACCGGATAAAGCCAATATTGGAAAAGAACATATTTTTACATAATTTTATGTATATGTGGCCAATATTAAGTTGAATCTTAGATCATAATTTTACCTAAACCACTAGCTAATTGCGTCCTTACAATTAACCATATATTAAGAAAATGCAACCTTCTTAAATGACCTCTATTATTTGTAGCTCGGTTTGTTTCTTTGTTGAGTACCCCATCAAAGGAGATTTGCAGCATCAAGGAGTAGCCAATTTTTATCCATCGGTTTGTCTGTTAACTTTCTGCCATAATTAAATTTTTTTTTTTTTTAATTCAAGAACTTTGTTGCTTCCATCCATAGGTTGATATGCTAATTTGATTTTCTTCCCTTTGTAATTAGTTTTAATGTTTCAATATGGTTTAATGAAAACGGTTTCAAAAGACCGTTTATATTCCAAGCATTTAAGGTTCTTGTACACTTTCTTTGTTTCTTTCCCTTTTTTTTTTTTTTTAAAATTTCACAAGAAACTTATATCTGTATATATATGGTTCATTATTTAAGCTTCAATAATTAAGCTGGTCGTGTTTGGAATATTAGTTTATAGGGAGTGGACGGTTAATATATGATTGGATCCTTAGAATTGGTGATTAAACTTCATAGGAATAGCCTTAAGCTATGAAGGAAGGCACAATATATCAAAAATTTTCTTACGAATTGATTACACTATACATGTTTCAATTTTTCTTACTAATTGATTTGTTGTTTGTTCTTCTGTAGTTCTAAAGAGGAAAAAGACATTTGACAATTTGAAATATATGGGAATAAAGGAGGCCTGCACTGATGAAAATCAGCATATCATAATTGACATTCCGGAGGGTTTGGAACCCGACCTCAATTCTTCATGTTGGATCCACTGAGTTCCAAGGAAGATCCGGGAGCTACAGGAAGAAGCCTATACTCCACAGTTAATATCTATAGGGCCTTTTCACTACGGCAACCCAAAACTGAAATCCATGGAACACCACAAAACCAAGTATCACGACCAATTCTGGAAATGGGATTTCTATAAACACATTGAGGTGGATGATATCAAAGATTTCATGGAAGATGGGGATCGCCGGGAACCCATCTGGCATAGAGCTGTAACATCCACGTACGGCTCCGTGAGAAGGGCGGTGGACAGAAATGGCCTTGTCGTACCTCACTCTCGTCTTCAATGAGGTCTGCTCTTTTTTTTGGGAGAGTATGCCAATATGATCTTAATGAGGTGCAGAGCTTTGCATCTGACATTCGTTGGGCTTCCCTATTCGGGAGCCTGCGTCCCAACATTTTTGTTCAGGGACACTTGGGTTTGGGAATGATTCGGACCAGTTGGTCCATTTGATTCTAAAAGATGCTTGCTTCATCTTTGAGCTCTTCTTGGGAAACTATGAAATCTCAAAGTATGATAAAGATTATATATTGAAGACTCCATGGCTAAGGAAAGCTATAGAGCTAGACTTGATAATGCTGGAAAATCAGCTCCCTTTTTTTTGTTTTCATGTAACTTTTCGACTTCATCCTCCTAAAAAGGCCACAAAATAGTAAAGAAGTGGACATGAATAATAGCCCTCGTTATCCAACCCAACTCTGCGAGGAAAGTGAAAGGCACAATTTCTTTCTAAAGATAACCTGTGCTTTGTTCGTTGATTATTATAGCTATGGAAAGCTTCTGGATGAGGAATGCAACACATCAAGAGAATCAAACATTTCACCAATTTGGTCAGACAATTCCTGTGTCCAAACAGAAGGTATCCCATTCATGCTGGCAACATGAGCTGTCTCTACACTGCAAAGCAACTAGATGGTTCAGGGGTGAACTTCGTGCCACATAAGGATCAATGCTTAGCCGACATAAAGATAGAATAGAGTACACATAAGTGTATGCCTTGGAAAACTTTGAAACTGGAAGTCCCCGAATTCAAGGTAGAAAACGATACAACAATGCAATAAGAGATTTGATTAACAAGCTTTGTGACCAGATTATGGAAACAAGTTTCTGCTATGGTGGTATATGCCAAGAGCTTAATGAGCATTATTACAATTTTTGGAATGTTACCAAGGCAACTTTTAAGAGCGTTTACTTCAAGGATCTTCGGACAAGTAGTTCCAGTATTGTTGCACTTCTTGTTTTTGTTCTCATTTGTTTCAGTCATTGCAAGCATCAAGGATATGTCTTCTAATAAACTAACAATTGCCAATTTAAGATCTTGAAATTTATTCACTACATTTTCTTTTTCTCATGAACCAAACGGAGTAGGATAATTGAAGTAACATATTTTTTTATTTTTTTATTTTTTTAGGTCCTATCAATAAAGAATAACATTGACGTGCTTGACAAAAATTTCTTCTACTCTCCGAGTATCAATAAGTGCCATATGGTGCCAAAATGGTATTAATAATTCAAGGTCACAATTCATATGCTATTAATTCATGGCTGGTGGAATAACTGTCAATAGTATGAATTATTGGTCTAACCCTTATCCTTTTGGAGTTCCGATATAAGGCTTTATCCACCACTTCCCTCATCTCACAGCGGTTGCAAGGACTTACCAGATTTATCCAACAATATCGGTCAGTCGAATCCCTTTTCTTTCTTGATTTGATTTCCTTTCTATTTTTGGTCCTATTTAATTGGAATTATGTTCATGGCTTTCAAGTACTTTGATTTTGATTTCATGTTATTATTTAATTTTAACACTTAATGAAAGACATCATGCATTTCACTGATTTGGTTAGAAAGTTTATGTGTGACAAAAAGGACTTTCCCAATAGTTCTGAGTATTTTACCCTCTGTCTCCATTCTACAAAGCAGCTAGATAATGTGGGGGTGAAGTTTGGGCATTCTAAAGTTGCTACATATTTAGCTGGCATAACGATTTGTCCTGATGTTAAGGACAATGATAAGCGCTGCTGGTGGAAGTGCCGCGATCGCTGTTGGTGGAATGGCCGCAGTTGCTGTTGGAGAAATGGTTGCTGTGGGATTAATTGTTTGGAATTGAAAATCCCTCAATTGAAGGTAGATAACAACACCGAGTGCATTTTCAGAAACGTCATGGCATTGGAGCAGTTTGTTTATCCAAAGGCTCCTCGTATCTGCAATTATATTTTTCTGCTGGATCAACTCATCGGCACCGTTGAAGATGTGGCTTTTCTGGTTGACAAGGGAATCATTGAGAACTGGCTTGGCAGTAACAAGGCCGTGGCTGCCTTGGTTAAAACACTCTGCGACCAAATTGTGACACCGCATTTCTTCTATGCTGATATCTGCGACGAACTTAACGAGTATCACAGCAAAAAATTGAATGTTGCCAGGTCAACCCTCAATAGGGTTTACTTCAAGGATATTTGGACTGGTAGTTCCACTGTTGTTGGGCTTGTTATCATTGTGTTCTCCTTCTTCTCTACCTATTCTACCATCAAGAATCTCTTCTTTGTATGAGGGAAAATATGTCAATTAGCTAGCTAGATAAAATATCAAGTGTGGTTCCTTACTACGTCCACTCTTTTTTTTTTTTTTTTTGATTTTATCAAGATGTATGTGTCTAGTTTTGTTGATCTTGTAATTATCACTATTTGTGGGCTTGAACTCAAAATAAATATATAAATAAATAAAACAGTTGAGCATGAGTATATTTTTGCTAATAGTTGTTTTTTATTTTCAATTTGCATCAGATAAATGGCTTGGAAAAAAAAGGGTTGATTGAATATTAACTTGGACCAAAAAAAAAAAAAAAGGGAGTAATTTTTTTAATTTATTTTTAATTCAAGTTAAAGAAATGAGCCCCATTCGTGAAATTGAAAATAATTTTAGAAAACTTAATGAGAGTAGTAAGGGATCTGAAATCTACATGTTAAAAATTAAAATATTAACATTTTTCCCTAAAAACTTACAGAAAGTGGCTGATAATAAGTTTATATGATTTAAGGAAAAAAAAATTTCCATCCTGACATTTTACCACTCAAGAGTCTAGAATCCAGAGGCAATCAAACGTGATTACTGGATTGTTTGTTACCTATACTCTCGTTAGGTAATTTATGGCAATTGCAACGAAATTTAAAAATTGCCATTATTGATTCTTGTGGGCACAATAAAAGCTACTATTTTCACATGGTAATGATTTGATTTGGAATCCACTCACCCTCAATATCCAAAAAGAAAAAAAAAAAAAAAGAAATCCCATTATAAGTGTATACCATACAAGGAGAACAAAGTAGCAAAACCTTAAAAGAGTATTTCCAGTATTATGGCATTTTTTATTGTTTTATTTATTTTTTGGTACCATTGTTGTGAGATCCCACATCGGTTGGAAAAGGGAACGAATTATGCCTTAAAAGAGGGTGTGGATACATTTCCTTTACGACGCGTTCCCATGAGGAAAAGTAAAACCATGAGGGGTAGGATTGGGCTCACCACCTAGCTTCCAAAGTGGACAATATCGTAATTGGGCCTGGAATGCCTGTGCTAGTGGGACTGGTAGGTAGGGGTTGTAAGAGAATTCCCCCTAACCATTACGACCTGTTTTGACAAAACCGTGTGGGCTGGACCCAAAGTGGACAATATCGCATGCGGGTGGACTGGGCTGTTACAGATGGTATCAGAGCCAGTACCCGGATCGGTGTGCCAGGGAAGATGCTGGGCCCCAAGCGGGGAGGATTGTGAGATCCCACATCGGTTGGAAAGGGTAACGAAGCATTTCGTAAAAGAGGGTGTGGATACCTTTCCCTTATGATGCATTCCTATGAGGGAAAGTAATACCGTGAGGGGTAAGATTGGGCTTACCACCTATCTTCCAAAGCGGAAAATATTGTGATTGGGCCTGGAATGCTCGTGCCAGTGGGACTGGTAGGTAGGGATTGTAAGAGGATTCCCCCTAACCATTACGACGTGTTTTGACCAAGCCGTGCAGGTTGGGCCTAAAGCAGACAATATCGCATACGGGTGGACCGAGATGTTACAATTGTCTTCAATTGTTTCAATCATTGTAAGCCACAAGGATATATCTTCTAATTAACTAATATTTGCCAATTTAATATCTTGAAATTATCCAATTCATTCCTTTTTTTTTCCCCTCTCCAATCGATCAGAGTAGGATAAATGACGAAGTGCAATTTTTTCCCCCTCTTTTGGGTCCTATCAATAAAGAATAGCATCGACACACTTTAAAAAAAAATTTCTACAACTCTCTGAGTATCAATTAAAGTGTTTTATAGTGCCAAAATGGTATTAAAAATTATGGATCATTATTCATTTATTTTTTAATTCCTGGTTGTTGGAAGAGCTGGCAATATTATGAATGATTGGTTTGGCCCTTGGGCCTCATACTTTGGGTTTAGATATACATGAGCATATATATGTGCACCTTAGCCTTTACGGGTTAGACAAATCGTAAATTCAGTCACGATTGTTTCATTTGAATATTTGGTCAAATTTCATGAAATGGTGTGCATATATATGGCTTGGCTTGAAAAAACATAGGATGGAGCCTATTTATAAACTCGCAAATTTGGTGCATGTCCTCTATTTTCAACCTCTTCTGACAGTTGCCCACAGTTGCAGCAACAAGTTGTGAAGTCCAGCCGCACCTCCACCGACAGTGATACAAACCCGCCTGAGCTCGCACAATCGACAACTCACTGGGGTACTGATCCGATACGGATGAAGACTGGACCGATCACTAAGGCTCAAGCTAAGAGGTTTAAGGACAACCTTTCTACCTTTATCCTGAAAGTAATTCATTCTCAAAAGGGCTTATCCATACCTGAAGATAAAAGACCTGTTTTAAGTATCCAAATGGTGGAGGCTGATACATCGGACACCCATGCATCGGACATTTTATATCGGATACCCATGCCTCGGACATTAGTTAGCTCGGATAGACATCAGTTAGCTTGGAGAGACATAAGTTAGCTCAGACAGACATCAGGACATCAGGCAGGCATCAGTTAGCTCGGACATCAGACATAAGTCGGCTTACTTGTCAAACTAGTCAACTCGTTTTCTAATTTGCGTTTGACTTTTCTTTTTTGGTTTTTTTATTTATTTGCTGGACAAATAAGTTTAGGAAAGTTTTTATTTTATTATTTTGTTTGTAAATTAATTAATTCCTAATTGAAAATAAGGGAATTAATTAATTAGATTAGGAAAAGGAAAGATTCGGTCAAGCTAGAACTCTTCATTGTGTGGCCGGTTTAGGGTTTATTTTGTTTCTTTCAAAGCCTATTTAAAGGCTTATTTTTCAATAAGAATACAACTTTTATTTGATTAAGAAAATACTTGTGAGATGAATTATCTCTTTGTTCTTTGAGAACACCTAAAACACCATTAGAGAATTGGTTGTTTTAGCTTGACTTATCAATAGGTTTTCCATCCCCTATTGTGGCATCTACATTATACCAAGGTTTCTAACCACAGGTTGGTTAGGGCTTGACGTCCATTCCATTAGAACTTGAACTTAATTGAGATCCGGGCTAATATAATACGGGTTTAGAAACAGGTCGTCCTAGGTTCGTATCATTTGGTATTAGAGCTAAATTTTGTTCAGGTTTGATCTATCTTTATTTGCTTTATTTGTTTTTGTGTTATTCTGCAATTTTAGCATTAGGTTAAGGTTGCTTCTATCACCATACACGTTCTGCATCTTAAAAAAAAATAAAAAATTTCATTCCTAGTTGAATTAAGATTTCCTAGTTTTATCGTATTTTTTGTTTCCTAGTTTGTTGGTTGTTTTTCATCATTGTTCTTGTTAATTTTGGGTTTCGTTGATTTTATTTTGCTGTTTTAGTATTAAATATTTGCATTCATATATTCAAAAGAAAAGAAAAGAAGGGTTTGCAGCAACATATAAAAAATAAATTAATTAAAAAATAAAAAAAACTCCACATTTATGTTTATTTGGTGATCACGGGTTTGGTGAATTTCTGGAGTTGGAATTGCAACTTTGGTAATTATTCTTGCTACTGCAGTTGTTTATGTTCTGTGAGTGAAAAAAAAAAAACAAAGGTAAAGCCGAATAAAAAAATAATAATAATAATAATAATTCGGTTTGTTGGAGTTTGACCTGTTTGCTGGAAATTTGTTGGAGCTGCTGTTTTTTTTTTAATTATTTATTCAATATTTGAGTTGCTGGGGAATTATCTTTGCTGCTGGATAATTGGATTTTGGGTGCTTTATTTATTTGGATTAAAATTAGTTAAAGGAATTGATACAAAACTTGAATTACAAGAACAACAACCAACACTTTTTTATATTTTTGTTCAATTTGATTCTTGTTTGTATTTGAATTTCTTTTTCAAGAATTTTGTTTTTGAACTCATAATCTATTACCATCTGGTGCAGCTTTCAAAAATTCCAACGTTTTCCTATTATTTTATGTTTTCTTGTCTAGAAAGCCGAAAAATTAGGATTTGTTGGATTCTTTCGGTATTGCCTACTTTTTGCTACTGTTTTATTGATAAGTTTAATTAAAACATACTACTGATCTAATTTCTATTTCATGGGTGTTTTAATTGGAACCTTGAGATAATTCATTGAGTGGAAAAAGGCAAGAGTGTGTGAACTTAAAAGAGGGTAAAAGCCGAAACAAGTGTGCAAACACGAATGTCGAGTCCTCATTTGAGTGAAACACGTAAGGGAGTGAAATTGTAAGGTCCTATTTTATTTCTATTGCATTATTATACTAACATGACAGAATCAAGAATGAGGAGAGGAGAGCCACCCTTGAGGATCAATGAGGAGGAGTCGGTAGCATTCCATGGCAATGTCCGAGATACTGGGAATGGAGACCAAGTCGACATGAGAGCTGTTTTGGAGTCAATACAGTGGGTTAGTGCTCAAGTTAAGCATATGAATCAAAGGATGGGAAGGCTAGAAGTTTTACAAGGAATTCTGAACACAAGAAATAGGCAAGAATTCCATGGAGGACGAAGCCAAGGACAAGGAGGTCGCGAGAGACCGAGAGAGGAATTTGATGAGGAGTCATTTGGTGGAGACTTTGAGGAAGGTATGGACGAACCTTTTGCTGTCCAAGATAGAGCTGGCCATGGAAGATATAGGAGGGAAGATACAGATGATGATTTGGGAAATATCAAGATTAACATCCCACCTTTTATGGGTAAAAGTGATCCCGAAGCTTATTTGGAGTGGGAAGAAAAAATGGAGATGATTTTTGATTGCCACAACTATTCGGAAGGTAAGAAGGTGAAGTTGGCAGCAATGGAGTTTGGCAATTATGCACTCCAATGGTGGACCAATGAGCAAAATACCAGAAGGAGAGTTGGAGATGATTTAATCTCGACATGGCATTAAATGAAAGGAGCTATGAGGAAACGGTTTATGCCATCCCATTACCATAGGTTGCTGCATCAAAGGCTTCAATCTTTGTCTCAAGGAAGTAGGTCCGTGGAGGATTATTACAAAGAGATGGAGATGTTAATGATGAGGCTGAATATGAATAAGGATAGGGAGGCAACAATGGCAAGATTCTTTGGAGGGTTAAACCGTGACATTGCCAACCAGCTTGAGTTACAACAATACTTGGAATTGGAGGAGATGTTGTATGTAGCAATTAAGCTTGAGAACCAATTCAAGAGGAGGGGTGTTAGTACACGGTTTGGAGGAGTTTCTAGTAGTGGAAGGACATGTTCAAGTGGCTGGAAAAACAATTCCACTTATGAAAGCAAGCTGAAGCCGAAACTTGGTGAAGAAACTACCAACCGGCCAAGAAAAGAATTTAAAGCTGAATCTGCCCAAGTCATTAAAGGTGAGGTAAAATCTGAACCTAAACCTTAAAAGTTATTTGTTTCAAGTGCCAACAAAGAGAACATATAGCCAGCCAACGCCTGAATAGAAGGATAATGGTAATTAAGGGTAATGGAGAGGTGGAATCCGAGAGTGAGGTTAGTGAGGCTGAAATTGAGCAAGAGGATGAAGGACTTGATGATGAGGCCGAGCCAGTGAACACATCAAATGTTGAGCTAAATTTGGTCTCAAGGAGGGTACTTGCTATTTACAAGGATGAAGAACAAATTCAGCGTGAGAACATCTTCCAATCTCGTTGTGAAATACAAGGTAAAATTTGTAACATGATTATAGATAGTGGTAGTTGTAGTAATATAATAAGTAACCTTGTAGTTGATAAATTGGGCTTAAAAACAATAAAACATCCTGAACCATATAGATTACAATGGCTTAATGATAGTGGTAAGATGAAAGTAAACAAACAAGCCAAAGTAAAATTTAATATAGGTAGATATGAGGATGTAGTTTTATGTGATATTGTACCCATGATTGCTGGACATATACTATTAGGTAGGCCATGGCAATTTGATAAAGATGCTACTCATTTTGGTTGAGAAAATAGAATTGTTTTCACGTTTAAAGGGAAGAAGGTCAAGCTGGAACCATTATCTCCTAAAGAGGTTTACAAAGACCAATTACAAATGCAACAAAGGAGAGAAGTCGAAAAGCTCAAGGAAAAAGCAAGTATGGCACCAACGGCTTCACCATCCTTTCAAGAAGGTAAGAATGAGGTTGCTGATCAAGGTAAGGTTTCTAAGACTCATATTGAGTGGAAAGATCAAGGAAAAACCGAAAGAGAGGGGAAAGAAAGTGGCAAACCCGAGAGCTTGGAGAAGGAAGAAAAATCCAAAGGTTTGCACCAATCCAAGGGAAAAAAAGAAAAATAAAGAAAAGAAAGGTTAAGTAGCAACTTTTATTAGAGTTTAGGGGATATTAATAAGGTTATTGAGTGTAAGAAACCTTTGCTGGTCATGATTTATAAAGAAAATTATTTTAATAATCAAACTAACTTTAAAGAACTTGAATTTCCAAGTTCAATGATTTCTCTTTTAAAGGAATTTGGAGATGTCTTCCCAAATGAGATTCCAAGTGGACTACCACCTATTCGAGGGATAGAATATCAAATTGACTTTGTCCCAGGGGCTGCCATACCACATAGACCAGCTTGTAAGAGCAATCCTAAAGAAACAAAGGAGCTGCAAAAACAGGTAAGTGATTTACTTGACAAAGGTTATATTCGTGAGAGTTTAAGTCCATGTGCTGTACCTATTTTGTTGGTACCTAAAAAGGATGGTTCTTGGAGAATGTACGTTGATTGTAGGGCTATAAATAACATTACCATCAAATATAGCCATCCCATTCCTAGATTAGATGATATGCTTGATGAGTTGCTTGGTGCTTGCATGTTTACAAAAATTGATCTTAGGAGTGGTTATCACCAAATTAGGATGAAAGAAGGTGATGAATGGAAACCGCATTCAAAACTAAATATGGGCTATATGAATGGTTAGTTATGCCTTTTGGATTATCCAATGCACCTAGTACTTTCATAAGGCTTATGAATCATGTAATGCGTCCATTTATTGGTAAATTTGTGGTTGTTTATTTTGATGACATTCTAACATATAGCCGAAATTTGGATGACCATGTGGATCAACTTAGGCAAGTTTTGCAAGTTCCTAGAAAGGAAAGATTGTTTACTAACATTAAAAAATATGAATTTTGCAAAGATGAGCTTGTGTTTCTAGGATTTGTAGTAAGTGCTGCAGGAATCAAAGTTGACCAAGCTAAGGTGAAAGCAATTCAAGAGTGGCCGGGTCCTCCTTCTATCACCCAAGTGAGGAGCTTTCATGGCTTGGCAAGCTTTTATAGAAGATTTGTCAAGGATTTTAGTACCATAGCAGCACCGTTGAATGAAGTTGTCAAGAAGAATGTCGGCTTTAAATGGGGGGAAGTACAAGAAAAATCTTTTAATTTGTTGAAAGAAAAATTATGTAATGCACCTTTATTAGTTTTGTCAAATTTTTCTAAGACTTTTGAAATTGAGTGTGATGCTTCGGGTGTAGGTATTGGAGCTGTCTTAATGCAAGAAGGAAGACCCATAGCCTACTTTAGTGAAAAATTAAATGGAGCTACCCTAAACTACCCGACTTATGACGAGGAGATGTATGCTTTGGTGAGGGCTTTGGAGACGTGGCGGCATTATCTCATGCCAATGGAGTTTGTGATTCATACGGATCATGAGTCTTTGAAGCATATCAAGGGTCAAGGAAAGCTCAACCGAAGGCATGCCAAGTGGACTGAATTTATTGAAACCTTTCCATATGTGATCAGCTACAAAAAAGTAAGGAAAATATGGTTGCCGATACATTATCCCGAAGGTATGTACTCTTTTCTACCTTAGATGCTCGATTGCTTGGATTTGAACAATTGAAAGAACTTTATGAGCATGATAGTGACTTTGGAGAAATTTTTAGAACCTGTTTGAAACATGGATTTAATAAATTTTACATATTTGAGGGATACTTGTTTAAGGAAAACAAACTTTGTATGCCTAATTGTAGTATTAGGGAATTATTGGTTCGGGAAGGAGATGGGGGTGGTTCAATGGGTCATTTTGGTGCTTTAAAAACTTTATCTCTGCTGCAAGAACATTTTTATTGGCCTAACATGAGGAGAGATGTTGAGAGAATTTGTGAAAGATGTTTGAAGTGTCGAAAAACAAAATCAACATTGAAGCCGCATGGATTGTATAAGCCTTTACCGATCCCTACCTATCCTTGGGTAGATTTGTCTATGGATTTTATTCTTAGGTTGCCTAGGTCAAGGACAGGTAAGGATTCAATATTTGTTGTAGTAGATAGGTTTTCTAAGATGGCACATTTTATTGCATGTAACAAAACTGATGATGCATCCAATATTGATAATTTATTTTTCAAGAAAATTGTGAGATTGCATGGAATGCCAAGAACTATTGTTTCGGATAAGGATGCTAAGTTCTTAAGCTATTTTTTGAAAACTTTGTGGGCTAAATTAGGTACTAAGCTATTATTTTTAACTACTTGTCATCCACAAACTGATGGATAAACTGAAGTAGTAAATAGAACCTTGTCTGCATTGTTGAGAGCATTAATTAGTAGAAATTTAAGAACTTGGGAAGAATGTTTGCCACATGTTGAATTTGCATATAATAGGTCTTTACATTTAGCAACTAAATTTACTCCATTTGAAATTGTTTATGGTTTTAATCCTTTGACTCCATTAGATTTAACACCTTTACCTTTAATTGAGAATGCTAATCTAGATGGAAAACAAAAAGTTGATTTTGTAAAGCAGATTCATGAGAAGACACGAGCAAATATTGAGAGGAGGACTGAGCAATATGCAAAGGTGGCTAATCAAGGTCGAAAATCAATGGTGTTTGAACCTGGAGATTGGATGTGGCTGCATTTAAGGAAATAAAGGTTTCCTGAACAAAGAAAATCCAAACTCATGCCGAGGGGCGATGGACCTTTTCATGTTTTGGAGAGGATAAACGACAATGCCTACAAACTTGATTTACCGGGTGAGTATAGTGTTAGTGCCACCTTTAATGTTGCTGATTTATCTCCCTTTGCTGCAGATGATGCCTTCGATTTGAGGACAAATCCTTTTCAAGAGGAGGGGAATGATGCGAACCCGTCTGAGCTCGTACAACCGACAACTCACTGGGGTACTGATCCGATACGGATGAAGATTGGACCGATCACTAGGGCTAAAGGTAAGAGGTTTAAGGACAACCTTGCTGCCTTTATCCAGAAAGTAATTCATTCTCAAAAGGGCTTGTCCATACCTGAATATAAAAGACCTGTTTTAAGTATCCAAGTGGTGGAGGCTGATACATCGGACACCCATACATCGGACATTTTATATCGGATACCCATGCCTCGGACATCAGTTAGCTCGGACAGACATCAGTTAGCTCAGACAGACATCAATTAGCTCGGACAGACATAAGTTAGCTCAGATAGACATCAGTTAGCTCGGACAAGACATCAGTTATCTCGAACAGACATAAGTTAGCTCGGACATTAGGCAGACATAAGTTTGCTCGGACATCAGACATAAGTCAGCTTAGTTGTCAAACTAGTCAACTCGTTTTCTGATTTGCGTTTTACTTTTCTTTTTGGGTTTTTTTATTTATTTACTAGACAAATAAGTTTAGAAAAGTTTTTATTTTATTATTTTGTTTGTAAATTAATTAATTCCTAATTGAAAATAAGGGAATTAATTAATTAGCTTAGGAAAAGGAAAGATTCGGTCAAGCTAGAACTCTTCATTGTGTGGCCGGTTTTTCCTAGGGTTTTTAGGGTTTATTTTGTTTCTTTCAAAGCCTATGTAAAGGCTTATTTTTCAATAAGAATACAACTTTGATTTAATTAAGAAAATACTTGTGGGATTAATTATCTCTTTGTTCTTTAAGAACACCTAAAACACCATTAGAGAATTGGTTGTTTTAGCTTGATTTATCAATAGGTTTTCCATCCCCTATTGTGGCGTCTACATTATACCAAGGTTTCTAACCACAGGTTGGTTAAGGGTTGAGGTCCATTTCATTAGAACTTGAACTTAATTGAGATCCGGGCTAATATAATACGGGTTTAGGAGCAGGTTGTCCTAGGTTCGTATCAGACAGTGTCCCACATTTTCAACTACCACGTCATCTGCCATGTCACCGGCATGTGGCCACATCATCTGCCACGTGTTAACACATCATCATGCTGCCACATCATCATAAGTTTTTTAAATTACAAAACAGCCCCTAAATTTTTAGAAATTACAAATCGACCCCTATGGTTTCTTTTTTTACAATTTGATCCTAAAATTCTGGAAAATTGCATTTTTACCTTAAATTTTCTAGTAATTATATTTTGACCCCATAAGAGTCAAGTCTACCATTTTCGGCTATTCTGGACTCAACGGTTAACTCTGTTTTACCAAATTCAGCTCCATTTTTGGTCAAGCCATTATGTCAATGGAAGAATCATGTTAGGGAGCTATGGTTAAGCTCACTGCCACAAATTATACACTTTGGAGATCTCGGATGGAATATCTCCTTAATTGTAAGGATTTGTTTGATCCTATAGAAACTAAATGAGTAAACTCCGATCCCAGCAAAGAAGCAGAATGGAAGAAATTAAACAAGAAAACGATCGGTCAGATCAGGTAATGGATCGATCACAGTGTCTTCCATCATGTAGTGAAGGAAATGGATGCATATACCCTCTGGACAAAATTGGAGGACATGTACCAGGCCAAGACTGCTTGGAACAAAGCGCTGTTGCTTAAGCGATTGGTAAATCTAAAATTACAGAGTGGAACTTATGTAGCTGAGCATACCAATGAGATCCAGAGCTAGGTAAATCAACTATATGCTATGCATTATGAACTAGGGGATGAGAATCAGGCTCTCCTACTTCTAAGCTCTCTTCTAAACCATTGGGAGACATTGGTAGTCTCTCTCAGCAATTCGGCTCCGAATGGTAAACTTACTATATCTATGGTTAAGGATGCCCTATTTAATGAAAAGGCCAGTAGAAAGGACATTGGCGTAGACCAGTCACATGCCCTCGTCACAGAGAGAGGAAGACAGCAAAGAGGTGGTCGAGATAGGGGGAGAGGTAGGAGCAAGAGCAAAGGCAGATATACAGACGGCAGGAAATCATCATATAAATGCTATCATTATGGCCTATAGGATCACTTGAAAAAGAACTGTAGAAAGTTGTTGAGAGAGCAGAGACTCCAAGGTAATTAACCGAAAAAGGATGGAGAGACACTAGTCATTATTACAGGAGAAGTGGCACTCTGCTCCACTGAAGAAGAGACATGCCTTCACATATCAACCCAAGACATTAAGTGGGTAGTAGATACTGCAGCATCCTACCATGTCACTCCACATAGAGATTTCTTCAAAACGTACAAAGCAGGAGACTTTGGTACGGTAAAGATGGGAAATTCCAGTTTTACAAAGATTATGGGAATATTCAGGTAAAAATAGATGTTGGTTGTAAAATCACCTTGAAGGATGTCTGTCTTGTTCCAGACCTTCGGCTTAATTTACTTTTAGGAGAAACCTTAGACAAGCAAGGCTATGATAACCATTTCAGCAAAGGCACATGGAAAATGATGAAAGGTGCCATAGTTGTCGTCCGAGGACATATTTGTGGAACGTTGTACAAGACTCATATGAAGATATGTGTGGAAAGCCTCAACATTGCAAAAGGTGAGGCGTTTCAAAATCTGTGACACCAGAGACTCGGTCACATGAGTGAGAAAAGATTGTTTCCTTTAGCAAAGAAGAAGCTTATCACTATTTGCAAGGATGTTGCACTAGATCCTTATAGTCACTGCTTGTTCGATAAGCAACATAGAGTCTCTTTTAGTTCCTCTGCATCGAGAAGATCAGAGTTGCTTAGTCTGGTACACTCTGATGTTTGTGGTCCCATGGAGATGAAATCATTATGTGGCAATAGGTATTTTTTGACCTTCACTGATGATGCTTCTTGGAAGGTGTGGGTATATTTCTTGAAGATAAAGGACCAAGTATTGGATTACTTCAAACTGTTTCATACCATGATAGAGCGTGAAACATGAAAGAAGCTGAAATATCTCCGCTCAGATAATGGAGGCGAGTATACTTCCAAGGAGTTCAATGCCTACTGCAGAAAACACTGCATTCGATAAGAGAAGACCCTCGCACCCCACAACAAAACGAAGTAGCCGTGAGAATGAACGGGACAATTATTGAAAAGGTTAGAAGTATGATCAGTATGGCTAAGCTACCAAAGCCATTCTGGGGAGAAGCTGTTCGTGTCGTCTGCTATTTAATCAACAGATCACCGTCAATACCGTTGAATTTTGAAATTCCAAAAAAAAATGTAGTCAGATAAGATTCCCTCCTACTCTCACTTAAGAGTGTTCGGTTGTTTAGCTTATGCACATGTATCCAAGGAACTCAGACAGAAGCTCAATGCAAGATCTACTCCATGCATCTTTATAGGATATGGAGATGAAGAATTCAAATACAGGTTATGGGACCCAAAAACAAAGAAGGTTATTAGAAGCAGTGATGTAGTATTCCATGAAAACCAGACAATGGAAGCATCGAAAAGCCCAGAATGTCTCCTAATCGTAGTTCTAGTGCCAATGATTTTGGTCCTAATCCAGTACCAGCACAAATAGCCATAGAAGATAACAAGGTGCATGAAGATATGCCAGAAGCAGACCAGGAAGAAGAAGGGGATATTGAGCAGAGGGAGACTCGATCCTCTCAAAAGGCTGCATGGCCATCACAATGGTCAGATGATGGTACACCTCCTAAAACCAGTGGTTTACAAGTTCGAAGATCTAAGCGAGTCTGAATTCCATCAAAGAGATTTTTCGAATCTGAGTATATTATGTTTACTGAAGAGGGGGAGCCAGAGAGTTTCTAGGAAGAAATAAAGGAAAAGTGGCTGCAAGCAATGCAAGATGAGATGGAATCCTTGCAGAAAAATCATACTTATGAGTTGGTTGAGCTTTCCAACAGGAAAGAAGGCACTAAAGAATAAATGGGTGTTCAAGCTCAAAAAGGATGGCAGCGGAAAGGTGGTGAAACATAAAGCCCGATTGGTGGTCAAAGGATTTCTTCAGAAGAAAGAAAAAAACTTTGATAAGATTTTTTCACCAGTGGTAAAAATGAATTCAATTCGTGTCATTTTTGGTTTAGTGGCAAGTCTAAATCTAGAGCTTGAACAGATGGATGTGAAAATAGTATTTCTTCATGGTGATTTACATGAGGAAATCTACATGGAGCAGCCAGAAGGATTTGAGGTTTCAAGGAAAGAAAACCTCATATGCAAGCTGAAGAAGAGTTTATATGGGCTCAAACAAGCACCAAGACAATGGTATAAGAAGTTTGACTCGTTTATGGTGAGTCAAGACTATAAAAGGACTATAGCAGACCAGTGTGTTTATATTCAAAAATTTCCAGATGGAAACTTCATTGCACTTTTGCTATATGTGGACGACATGTTGATCGTTGAACAGGATGCAATGAAAATTAGTCAGCTGAAGAAGGAATTGTCTAAGTCCTTTGATATGAAAGACTTAGGACTAGCTCAACAAATTTTGGGAATGCAAATAATCCAAGACAGAAAGAACAGAAGGTTATGGCTATCTCAGGAGAAGTATGTTGAACGAGTGATAAAAAGATTCAACATGGATAAAGCCACACCAGTTAACATTCCACTTGCAAATTATTTCAAGTTGAGCAAGAGATTATGCCCCTCATCCAAAGAAAAGATAGAGGATATGGCTTCAGTACCATATTCTTCAGCGGTAGGAAGTCTAATGTATGCAATGGTATGTACCAGACCAGACATTACTCATGTAGTAGGTGTCATGAGTAGATTTCTTTCAAATTCTAGAAAGAAACACTAGGAAGGAGTCAAGTGGATTCTCAAGTATTTTAAGGGTACATCAAAGTTATGTTTATGCTACAGGGAAGGTAATCCAATCTTAGAAGGCTATACAGATGTAGATATGGCTGGAGACCCCAATAATAGAAAGTCTACATCAGGTTATCTCTACACTTTTGCCGGGGGAGTTATGTCATGGCAGTCAAGATTGCAGAAGTGTGTTGCTTTATCCACTACTAAAGCAGAGTACATTGCTGCAGAAGAAGTGGATAAGGAAATATTGTTGTTAAAGCGTTTTTTCACATAACTGGGCATCAAGCAAGAAGACTACAAGATACATTATGATAACCAAAGTGCCATGGATTTAAGCAAAAAATCAATGTATCATTCCCGTACAAAGCACATTGACATCCGCTATCATTAGATACACAAAGTAATAGATCAACAGTTGCTGAAACTAGTAAATATCCACACAAAGGAGAATTTAGCAGACATATTAACAAAAGTCGTTACTCAAGTAAAGCTGAAGCTATGCAGAGACATAGCTGGAATGGATGGCAAATGACCATCATTTTTAATGCGGCTGGAGGGGGAGAATTGTGAAGTCTAGCCGTACCTCCACCGACAGTGTGAAACCAGCTGCCACAAGCTCACCATGTTTTACAATGGTTGCTGCATTTAACACCGAAAAACCAACTTGTTGCTGCAATTGTGGGCAACTGTCAGAAGAGGTTGAAAATGGAGGACATGCACCGAATTTATAAGTCTATAAATAGGCTTCATCCCATGGTTTGTCATGCCAAGCCAAGCAATCTCAATCTCAATCCAATCCCAAGAGAGGAGTATTGAAAGCATTGTAAAGGCTCCAGAGAGAGTTTGATAGTAAAACAAGTGAGATTCCACATGAGAATCCAAGAAAGAAGTTTTTATGTTTTTGTAATTTATTTCCATGAGAGTAATAGAATTCTTTTTTATTTTTCTTCACATATTTCTTCTCTATAGTGGTCAGACAACCACAACAGTTAAAATAATATTATAAATGAAGAAAGTACATATTTTGGAGGCTGAATTCTCCTCCAACTCGTACCGTGCTCAACATCAGCTCAAGAACATTATAATTAAGCTTTATTTTTATTTGTTGTACATTTCTGTGTGCATGTCTCTGTGTTATTTTTAGTTTAAGTCTGTATTTTCATTACAGACAACTCGTCACTGCTTAGATTAGACTTGTTCAAAATCCAGTTTCAGCTAGAGCAGAACCCATGGTTGCATTGAATTGGCTCAATTATGATCATTTTATAGCGACCTGCTTTTCTGTTCATAGGTTCCAAGTTATTTATATGCTTGATTCTTCTACTATGGTCACTGATTTATTCCTGGAGATAATTTACTAAAGATCATAAATTAATTAGAGCACTTGATTGCAAGTAACTCATGGCAGTCTTTCATTCGTATCATTTTTTTTTCTCTTTTTTCAACTTTTACTGGCACCAAGTTCAAAGTAAAGTTTTGATGAGAAAAATCTAAACTTGGATAAATGATTTTTTTACACAAAAGTAAGGAAGGTGGAAAAGAGTGTAACCAAGTTCCCCAGTGGGTGTTGCACGAAAGGCACTACTCTCGTTCATTTCGCTTTGTGGCATCTTTAACTCTCTTGTTGAACTTACTGATTGAGCATGCTACTTTTCTAATGTGTTTGCAAATTACTAGGTTTTCAGTCAATCAAGAAATGAGTTTGGCCTACCAAAGCTGGGTCTTAACTCCACAGCCTGCTACCAGAAACAGTGTGTGTTTTTTTTTTTTTTTTTTTTTTTTTGTTTAAATGATGACACTTGTTGTAAAGAGTGTATCGGTAAAGAGAGATGAAATGGTAATTATATAGGCAAGAATTTATGTACAAGGGATTATTTTTTGAATTTATTTATTTTTTAATGCAGCCTAATTATTTGACCAAATATAGGCGTCATGATAAGAAAAATTAGTTTGATTTATTATTATTATTTTTTGATTTTGTTATCTCTTTAGCTACTGTTTTCTCATACCGCATTACCGCTACTGTCATCGAGTTTGGAAGGGATAAATATGTAAAATACAAACCATCACACAATCTTGTGTAAGTTTGTTGTTGGGTTTGGGACTTGGAAGTTCACCAAATATATAACGAGTGCACACAGCTATTGTCGTCATTGTTAGATACTGCTTATTTTATTTCTAGGTCAATTCTAGAAGCCAAACCATTTTACCCAAAATAAAAAATAAAAATAAAAACAAAAAATAAAAAATCAGTAAAAGTCTGTCTTGGAAAGTTGGTTTTATAAATATAACTTATATAATCATTTTAAAATTAATCTGCGTACTTTTAGATATATATATATATATACACTATATATATTTATATAGTGTAGATAATACTTATCTATTGGGATAAATTGACCTAAACAGAACCCACATAATACTTCAACGGTTGTTTAATTGGTTATTTCTATGGATCTACTTTTTATTACTAGGTTTTTAGTTTTAAATTTTTTATTTATTTTTTTTTAAATTAAAAATCAACATGTTTAATCAAGCGGGCTGATTAAAAATTTCTTAAATAAAAAAAAAATTATAGGCTGACTTTTACATTCATATTAGCATGTCTTTAAGGATAAACAAAGATATGTTTCTAAGAAGATCCATTGTAAGCATTTTATAAGGGATTTATAAAGAAGAATTTCTATTTAGCTCGTCAATGCACATCATTCAAACAATGATACATTATTTAAATATTTTTTGATTATTTTAAAAATAAAAAACCAAATAAAAAAAATATGTTATAAAATATTGAAATAATTGCATTTTAATATCTTTAATTTCGGAGTTTTATAATTTAGACTCTCTATTTTTAAAATCCACCATAAATAAATTTCTACTACTCTCCGAGTATGGATTAAGTGTCATGTAGTGCCAAAATGATATTTTACTTCTGGATCATTATTCATGTGCCTTTTAGTACATGAGTGGTGGAATAGTTGGCAATAGCATGAGTGATTGGACTGGCCCTTAGGCCTAATAGTATGAGTGATTGGATTGGCCTTTAGGCCTTATCCTTTTGGAGTTACACATCGATGAGCAAAGTTGTGGCACCTGAAAGGCTCTATCCACAACTTCTCTCATCTCATGATTTGTGGTAGCAAGGAATCGCCCAGCTTTTATCCAACTATATTATTGGTCAGTTGAATGACTTTTTTTGTCATCATTTTGTTTCCTTTGTATTTTTGGTCCAATTTCAAATTGTGTGCATATATGGCTTGCAATGTACTTGATTTATGATATCATATCTGACGTTCTCTGCTTGTAAGTGCATTTTTTTGAGTTTTGATAATCTTTTATATGCTGGTGCACTATCATTCATTATAATTTCAATTAAAAGAAAAATGATATTGTCCTGCCTATATAATTTAGGTTATAATGGATCATCTCTTTAGAGTCTATACAACAAGAACACACGAGATGTTTATTAGGAGTACAAATGAAGAAAGTACGTACTTTGAGGAGGCTAAATTCTCCTCCAAGTACGATGCTCAACATCAACTCAAGACATTATAATTAAGCTTTATTTTATTAGTTATACATTTCTGTGTGCATGTCTCTGTATTTGTAGTTTAAATATGTAAATTCGTTACAAACAGTTTATCACTGCTTACATTAGACTTGTCCGGAATCTGGTTTAAGCTGGACCAGAATTCATGGTTGTACTGAATTGGCTTATAGTCTTTAACGATTCATAGAGACTTACTGTGAAGTCCCACATCGGTTGGAAAAGGGAACGAAGCATGGCTTATAAGCATGTGGATACCTTTCTCTTGTGAGACCTTCCCATGAGGGAACGTAAAACCGTGCAGGCTAGGTCCAAAGTGGACAATATCGTGATTGGGCCTGGAAGCCTGTGCCAGTGGGACTGGTAGGTAGGGGTTGGAAGAGGATTCTCCCTAACCATTGCAAGACCTTTTAAAACCTTGAGGGCTGGGTTGTACGATGATTCCCCATGCCCAAAGAGGATAATATCGCATACGGGTGGTCTGAACTGTTACAGATGGTATAGAGCCGGATCCGGATCGGTGTACCAGCGAGGATGCTAGGCCCCAAGAGGGGAAGATTGTGAAGTCCCACATCGGTTGGAAAATGGAACGAAGCATGGCTTATAAGCGTGTGGATACCTTTCCCTTGCGAGGCCTTCCCATGTAGGTAGGGGTTGGAAGAGGATTCCCCGTAACCATTGCGAGGCCTTTTAAAACCTTAAGGGCTGAGTTATAAGAGGATTCCCCAGGCCCAAAGAGGACAATATCGCATGCGGGTGGTTTGGGCTGTCATACTTGCTTCTGTTCGTAGGTTCAAAGTTGCTAAATTGCTTCATTCTTGTACTGTGGTAACTATTCTATTCTTGGAGATAGTTCATAGATTGACTATTGAGTATAGAACATGGAAGTTATGCGAATAGATAGAGAGAAAAGGGGCCGGGGTTGAAGTTAAATGAAAAGCACTTGAAATTTGAAAAGTGTAAAAAAGTTAAAAAAATAAAATAAAAAAGAGAAAGAAAAAGGGATGCTAAGTACGAGGAGTATAGATATTTTTTGTTGGTGAATCTAAATACGAGCAATATGTGTGTATAAATGAAGTGTATATATATATATATATATTGTTAGAAAAAAATATAAATAAAATAAAAGTTCACCTTCCATCAGTTTAAGCTTTTGGAATAAATAGTATTTCAACATGGTATCAGAGCCATAGATCCAAGAGATCCTGAGTTCAAAACTCAACAACTCCACCCAAAATATAAAAAAACAAATGTAAGAATTCAGAAAGAAGCCCAAAAAGGACAGATCTACATTTGAGGAGAAATATTAGAGAAAAATATAAAAAAAAAATGAAAGTCCTTCTATCAGCTTAAGCTTCTGGAATAAGTGGTATTTCAATATATATACTGCCTCCACTTTTTTCTTTTTTTTGTTTTTGGGTAATTTGCATTGCCTATTGATATGAAGCTGTATTGATATGAAGCTAGAGGTGAAAGTAGAGGCAGTGTAAATTTCCCAAAAAATAAAAAGGGAAAAAAAGTGGTGGCAGTATATATATTGAAATACCATTTATTCCAAAAGCTGGAGGTGAAAGTAGAGGCAATGTAAATTATCCAAAAAAAAAAAAAGGAAAAAAAAATGGAGACAGTGTAGATTCAATGGCGACCTATCTCTTTTTTTTCTTTTTTTTCTTTTTTTTTTTTGTGTTTTCTGTTTGTGATGAGAGCTTAGTTCTCAACCATTTGAGGTATATAAAAAGTAATATTATTTCGAGTAACTGTTATGAGTATTCTTATAGAGAGAAATAAAAGAGGTGGACATGGAGCTTCAATGGCGGCCAGTATCTAAGAGTCTCTGCTGTTTCTTTTTTTCTTTTTCTTTTTTTAATGGAACAAAATAAAAGTAACTTTAATTGCAAATGTGTAGTCCATTAGGAAAAAAAAAATTGCATATTTGTGGGCTTTAGTAGTCATATGAAAGTCATGTGACATTGGTTTTAGTGGTCATATGAAAATCATATGTTATAAAATAATATGTCATTAATTTTGGTCATTAAATTAAACAGATTGGAAATGAATAGCTATGATTAAAAGTTAAGCATAGACAAGGACCAAAAGAAACAAACCGATATCCAAATGTTAATTCCTGTATTGCACAGATATCAATTTTTCTTTTAACATTTAAAAAAAAAGAAAAAAAAGAAAAGATGGCAATTTTCTTTTTTATTTTACATTTTATATGGATTGCAATTATTTCTAGGGTGAGTTGAACCCATAACTAATAAATCTCAAAGATGTGGAGTACTACTTACTTTTCATTTTTTTTTTATGTATTTTAGAAAAAATATATATATACTCCACTATTTGGTCCCAATAATTATGCTAAACCCAAGTGGTTTAAGAATTGGTGAGAGAGCTTGATTAAAAAAAATAAAAAAATTAGGAAGGTAAGCCATTTGTAAAACCATATGTGATCCATCAATACTTTATTAGTTTTTTACTGAAGAGAAATGACCGAAAACATATTGCATTTCAAATTAATAGTTGTTAAATAATCCAGTGCTAGCTAAGTACATGTGCATATAGCCAAATTGTTTACTCTGTTTATTTTCTCATTGATCTGGATGTCATAAGGGAAAGAGAATGGGATCACCATCACACCATTCTGTTTCAAAGGAGGAGTTGCCTGACCAGCCGGTCATCATCGACATGCCAAAGGACTTGGAACCTGACCCGAACAATACATGTTGGATCTTCAGGGTTCCGGAGAAGCTCCGCAATGTAAAGGAAGCAACTTACACTCTTCACCTAGTTTGCATTGGCCCTCTTCACCATGGCAATCCAAAGTTGAATGCAATGGAGCATCAAAAATTCAAGTATGATCAACAATTCTAGAATCGGGACTTATGGAAACATATAGAGGAGGGAAAAAGGATCGAATTCATGGACAAAGTACTACCACGCATCCAGAGTAGCTATGCAATGACCTTTTGACTTCGATCCTGCTGCTCCTAATAATCGACTCGACTTCATCCGCATGTTTCTAAGAGATGCGTGCTTCATCTTTGAGCTCTTCTTTAGAAACTATGAAAACCGTTCAGACGATTACATACTGAGAACACCATGGCAGAAGACAGGTATAAAACTGGACTTGATAATGCTTAATCAGCTCCCATATTTTGTTTTCAATGAACTATTTGACTTCATGTACCCAGAGGATGAAAACGGGACAGAGAGCAAAAATAATCATCAGCTATCAGGGCTAACAGGGGAAAGTAAATGCAGCGATTGCTTTAAGAACATTTCCTGTGAATTCTTCCTTGATTATCACAGGTTTGGCAAACCTCTTGCCGAGAGAACATACATGCAAATGACACAATCCACGAATAAAATCCGCTTTGCTGATCTCGTCAAGAATGAAAAAGATGGTGAAATTAAGATCCCATTCAAGGGAATCAAATATTTCACTGATTTGGTTAGAAAGTTTATGCTTCCGGGTGATCAGTATCCAGAGAAGGATGATGCTATTTTCTGTCTCTGTACTGCAACACAACTGAGTAGGGCAGGGGTTAAGTTTGTGAGATGCAAAGAGAATAGAGTTATAGCTGACACTAATAAAAAAACAGAGCCTTATCCCATGTTTAAGGGTGTATATCGGAATTATTTGAAATTGGAAATTCCTGAACTGAAGATAAAAGGCAACACCGAATGCATCATGAGAAATGTCATGGCTTTGGAACAGTTTGCTTATCCGGATGAGCCTTTTATCTGCAATTATGTTTTCCTGCTGGGTCAACTCATCAGCACCGCCGAAGATGTGGAATTTATGATCGACAAGAAAATTGCTCACAACTGGCTTGGCAGCAACGAGGAAGTGGTTCGCATGGTTAACAAACTGCGTGACCAAATTGTGGTATCACGTTACTTCTACGCTGGTCTTTGCCAAATACCTAACCAGTATTATGACAATCCCTGGAACTTTTTCAAGGCAACCCTCATGAGGGTTTACTTCAAGGATCTTTTCACCATTTGTTCCACAATTATTGGAATTGTTTTCCTTGTATTCTCCTTCTTCTCTACCTATTCAACCATCAAGAGTCTCTTCTTTTAAGTTTCATATCAAGGATTGACGTAAGTACGGACATTAAATAATCCCCCATGGATGAAAATGTAAATGTAAATTAAATTAATTAGCTAGGTAAAAGATAGACTGTGGTTCCTTAATTAGTTTACTGTTCTAGTTATGACTGTTTCTGCTTCAACCCAAAATAAATAGATAACTAAAGCTCTTTATCAAAAAAATAGATAACTAAAGCTGCAATAATAATGATAATAATAATTACAACACTAGAGTTTTCTAATTTCTCAAGTTGATATAAGATGTTGTTCAAAAAAAAAAAAAAAAAAAAAGAAGTTAATATAGTATATGAACCTTAACACACCTTATATTAACTTTTGTTTTTTTTTCCCCCCTCCATTTGACGGGGCCACGTATTAAGTATACATATAAACATGCAGTAGCACATTTTTTTTTTTTTTTCAAGATGAAGAGAGGAGACTCGCATGTGAAATTGAAAATAATTAAATCAAAAAAAAAATTCATTGTTACTATCAAAGAGAGGAGACTCAATGAATTTTTTTTTTTTTTTTTTTTGGGGACACATGGTAATATAGATCTGAAACCATATGTTAAAATAAGCTTTTACTAAAAAAAAAAAAGGAAATAATTAAAAAGAAAAGAAAAACTTACAGGAAGTGGCCAAAAATAAATTTATATAATTTGATAAAAATAAAAATTAAGTTTCTTTTCAACATGAAGTTTCCAATCTTAAGGTCATGAAAGTGATTATCCGATGGTAATGAGATTGGAAAAATCCCATATTTAGATAAATGAAACATCTTCTTTCATATCGAATTGGCATTTTAAAGAACCTAATTTTTTGATGAAAGAAAAGAAATCTAATTTCAAGCAACATAGTTTGATTAATAGCAAATATTGTCAATACTCCTCATGCGTGGTGTAGTTAGCCATGTTTACATACTAATGAAGCAGATTAGATTCGTCTTCAGGGAAGCCAATACCTTACCCAAAGAGGCCTGATCTCAAAGTGCCCTAATAAAACTGAGCTTGGACTTCTACAAAAACAAAACTGGGCTTGTACCTTTCAAAACCTGGGCTTGGACTTCTACAAAACAAAATGGGCTTGGACTGTCATTTTATATAGGATTTTTTCGAAAAATAACCACTTTACAACTTCATTTTAGAAAAATAGCAAAAAAAATTTTTTTTTTTAAAAATAACCACCTTTTAATACATCAAGACCAAAATACCCTTTTGTACTTTTTTATTGGGTCTATTTTCTCTACCGAAATTGTTTTAGTTTGTTGTTTTTGGTTTTTTTTTTTCCTCCATTCCTTTTTCCTTTCGAAACAGAACTAGGGCATAAAAACAAAGCTTTCCCTTTCCCTTTAGAAACACACCAGCAGCGCCATTTTCACTTCAAGCAAAAAACACACCAGCAGCGCCATTGTCCTCCCATTCGCCGGTGTCATAGAAGAACCAGTTTATTGAGACAGTGAGCTCACTCTTTGATTTTTTTAATTTTTTTTTTAATTTGTTCCGACAGTTCTCCTTCTGTTTGGTGGCTCAGAAAGCTCAGGAAACTTATGCAAGTGAGAAAATAAACCGAAACATTATGATATCTTTTTTCTTTTGTTTAGTAAAATTATAATCTCAGTTCTACCAAAGCCAAATTAGTGAATTCTTTGCACCTTCAGGATGTTTTTCTCATCATCCAAACAGAGTATTAGGTTTGTCTTTGTTCAATTTTGTTTTAATTTTTAGCTTTCAAATTTGGTGACTAGCTTGCTTAAAATTTGAAAGGTGATTCGTAAGATTTTTTATTCATATATTACGAGAAAAAAACTTATTTATTATTTTTTTTGGAAATTTCTTCAAAAATCAATGCTCCAGATGAATGTGACAGTGAGTCAGTGACACTGTTATGGATAACCTTAACCTGAGATATTATGAAATTTTGGTTATTGGCTGGATTTGGGCTTTTAGAAATGTTTTTCAACTTTTCAATCTACAAATTAAGAAGTCAGTCTCTGTATAAGTGCTAGTGGTGATATATTCTCGGATGTCTGATTTATGTTAATCTTAATACCAATTCCCATCCAGCTTGGTTTCGAATGACATACATTGCAAAAAGCGTTAGGTAGGTTGAACTTTTAGATTCCATATTCAAATCAATCTCTCTTTTATTTGTGTGCAGTGGAATACATGCAAGCATTCTTGAGATGCACATTTGTTTTGCAAACAAAAGCAGAAAGTTAAAAGAGTTATCTTTCATTTTTTGCCTGTTTGGTCTTGTTTGAATAATCCTGGGTTATTACTGAATGAAGATCGTGGTAGTTGATAATTGGTAGTTATATATAGTTTGGCAAACCGACGAAGAAACATAGAAAGAAGAATAATATAACGAAAAAGCAGTATCTTTATTTTGTGTACTTGAGATTGACATCTGCAATAGTATATTGATATTTCTAAGTTTGTCAGATAAAAGAGTTAATTTAGAAAGTTTATACATCTAGTTTCAATATTTATTTGCTTAAACAATTGCTAAAATAACCTGAACTTCTAATAAAATAGGGGCTGTGAAAAGAATCCGGAAGCCAAAACCTTGGAAGCATCCTCAGCCAATAACAAAAAGCCAGCTATTGCAGATGCGTGATGAGTTCTGGGACACTGCTCCTCACTATGGTGGCAGTAAAGGTAGTATTCCTCAGATTCTAAGATCCGTAATGTGTGAAAAGTCTTTGCAGTTCATTGAAGATTAGCTTACATGTTAAATGTTATTGACCTAGTATGCTACTTATAATACAAGAGTGTTTTCATGTTTGTGAAGATCATATAACTAAACAAATCGAGTTGAAGAAATAGTCTTGAGTGTTGGTCAATTAGATAGCATGCCTAACCATTCAAAAGGATGAGTAGACATAGAAGGATGTTTCCCAAGACGAATAGCTGTCCACTATACTTTTAGTCTGCATATGCTGATCTGAAATGGTAATAGCCACAGGATATAATATCTTATTTTCCAACCATAAAGACTAGATTTTATATGGACAGTGGCTTTAAGCTTGGATATCCTCATACAAGGTTTCACTTTCCTGGTCAGGAAGGGAACTAGAGGGAAAGGTGGAGTAATTTTGGTTCAAGTTGAATAGGTGCATTGGAGAATGCTAAAAAACATGGGGTTGAGGTGCGGAGAAATTGGAGAATGGCTTATGGCTTTTGTAGTTTGCTACAGGAAGTTGACATTTTGAGGTCATGACACAGTAATAATCTGCCATCTGTTTTAAGTCTTAATTTGTTACTACCATGAAAAGAGGTAATCAGATTGCTTGGCATCTTGCAGGGTATAAAAACTGATAGAAATTCTTAGGCTATGTACTCAGTTCTTTATTGTGAAGCCCTAATTATAACAATATTTGTTTTCATGGACATTGTGATGCCATGAGAGGGAGCCTTCAGTCTCAACCACCCCAAATCAGTTTATCAAGTAATTTTTTATTCCAATGGTTAACTATGGAAGTCTGCGTTTCTATTTGGTTACAGGACATTGCCCGCTAAAATTATAGTGAATGCATTATAAATCAACTGCTCTAGCAGTAACCATACTTTTACAGCCAAACTTATTGAGCATTTCAGAAGTTTTAGCTGACATGAGAATGTAGTTCTAAAGGATAGAACCAAGTGTCACTAAATGGTTAATTTGAATCATAGGATTTATCACAAATTGAAATCGCATACCACATCTCATGTAATGATGGGCTAATATCTTTGCTGATATGGAGTGTTTTGACTTGAGTGAATTGATTAGGCAACCAGAACAGAGATTTTAAATGGAGTGTTAGTTGTTTTTCTTGGTTTTCATGTTGAGATCTGGCTTATGACTGGTTTAGACATACCTAATTGTATGGATTATATTTGTTTAAAAGGGTTTATGCTTCTTGTGGTTTTTTTCTGTTGGTGGAAAATTTCCAAATTTCTCATATGCTCTTGTTCATATGCACATCTTACACATATAATATACTAAATTTGATTGCTGCATGGTTACTAGTATTGATTTTCTATTTCTTTCAGCATTGGAGGAGCAACTGATGGACTGAGCAAAAAATTGAAGCACAAAATTTGCAATCGTGGAGTTACAAGTGCAAGCTGATAAAATTACACATACACTCACAGAGACAGATAAAGAGAGAGAGAGAGATATAAATAGATAGAGAAGCATTGGTGGTGGTTTGTCCCCCATTAATGTAAGTTGCTTCTCTGTACAACATAGAAAATATTTTGCAAACTAATTTCGCTTTAATGTAACGAACTTATCTGAAAACCTTTAGTTATGCTGTATTGAATGAGTTTTACAATTTTGAAGGCCAACCCAAATAAAGAAGTTTGAGGATAGCTGTTTTGGCCACTTTTTGAAGGCCAATGAGATACAATTTAGTGGCCACATCGTCAATAGCATGCTGTATAGGCAGTGTGTTTGCGACGACAAGGACTCTATGGTATTCAATTTTGGAAGGCGTGGTGCTAGATTTACACAGAGAGACTTCACCATAATTACAGGTCTACGGTTTGGTTACGAACCCAATAGGCAAGTTAACGTCTCTACTCGTATTAGTGACACGTATTTTGGCGGAAAGCGAAAGGTCACTAACTCGGAGATAACCGAAGCTTTCATGACTGCACAGTGTCAAGATAATGATGAAGCCGACGATGATAGATTGAAGTTGGCTTTATTATATTTCCTAGAGACGGTTCTTCTAAGCAAAGAAAGCATGGCCACCGCACCTCATAATCACTTGGAGATGGTGGACGATTTAGAGTACTTCAATAACTATCCATGGGGTACTTTATCGTATACTACCACCATTAGATCGTTGAAGAGTGCTTTTGAGCATAGAGAGTCCATGGCTTTAAACAAGTCAAAGAGTTATAGTCTTTGTGGATTTCCTTTGGCTTTCATGGTAAGTTTGTTACACTATTATTTAAAATTTGTTACACTTGTATTTATGGTGTGTATTTCTTTACTTATTCATTACTAATTAATTGTTTGACAGATTTGGGGTTTTGAGACAATTCATTCGTTGGGTCAAGCATTCAGAAAGAAGTTGCCGGACATGGCATTCCCTCGAATTCTTAATTGGCATTTTTCACAAGTGCCAAGATTTGAGAAGGCCACTGAACTCTTCAATCATCGTGATGTAAGTATATGAGTTCTTCCACTTATATGTACAAATATATATATATATATATACATTCCAACATAGTAATATTATTTATACACTTTTGTAGTATTTGTATGAATATTAGTATTACTTACTAATCACTTGATCATAATCCCTTTTGTCTTTTGCAGTATCCCGTTCATGGCTTAATGAATGTGACTGAAGTTGAGCATGCATATATCGGCAACTTGGCATGGGATGTACGTCATGACAGTACTCCATACAATGTTGCACCTGCTGTTCGAGACAAACCACCACAGGCAAGTCATGATGAAAAAGATGAAGGTATTCCACTTACAAGAAGTGGAATAAGTAAGAAACGGAAAGAGGCGTCTGTGGAAATTATGGGAAAAGGAGGGAGGCGGCGAATGGGACATAAGCTGACAGACCAGCCTTCTTCATCGACTGCAGGAGTTGCTACTCATGTTCATGTTGAACCATCGACTCCATCCCAACCTCCAACGACTCCATCCCATGATGAGGTTTGAATAAATTGTATGAATGTTTATCTTTTTTCATTATTGCAAGTATTAATAATTATTATTTCTTTTAGGTACCTTTGAGAGAGAGATTAACAATCCTTGAAGGCGAAGTGGCTAGTGTACAGCAAGACATTAAGGATTTACGAATCGCCATGCTTAGAGAGTTTGCAAGTTTGGACACCAAGCTTGATAAGTTAACGAAGCACCAAGGAGTGGGAGTTAGTGCTGACGGGTTGGGAGATGGGATGGACGTTGAAGGGGATGAAAATAAAGAAGAGTATGGTCCCGATGCGACCCCCGTTGATAGACAGTCACAGCCATATGTTGTAGACGATACAGGACCAAGTGTTACGATTATCGAGAAAGTGTCTCCATCAAAGTTTCCTGCCGGGAGACATGCAAGAAAGGTAGCAGCTGCTAAGCAAAACATAGATATTGGGAGGAGGGATAGGAAGGTGGCAGCAGCTATTACAACTCCTTATAGTGTCGGAGGCTTGCGAAAAAAACTACAGTGCACTTTACCCGGTGCATCTTCTACTTTGAAGTTCGACCCATACAAACCAGTACCCACACGACTTGTAAAACATCTTGACAAATTTATGAAGTCTGGTTGGGTAGCAAAGGTTGATATGGACATTTTGACTGCGGGTAAAGACTTTTTCCAGTTGCTTATAAACAGTGAGAAGTGGCTGAATCACGATGTAAGTATTTTTCGATCAAGATTTTTATTTTATAATTTGATAAATTCCATAAATAGTTGTTCAACTGCATGGATGTAATTTAAAATTAACTCGTCTTTCAATGTAGCATATGGAAGTCCTGCCTTACCTATTTCGTGTACGTGCCAATCAATTTCCTGATATTTTTTATCCTAGTTTTGAAGTGCTAGATGGAGGATTTTGGGTAAGTAACGGCCAGGTGTCCTATATGTGGCTATTGTGATTTTGGATAACTAATAAATTATTTTGTTGTAGGTATACATTGAGCAATGTCATGGAAAGTTCATCGACAATCCATCTAAGTTCCAATTCTCATACGCAATGCAAGAATATGTGCTGGGGATTCGAATGAAGGAGTCCAAGCCATGGAAATACGTAAATCATGTCAAATATACATGTCCAAATTGTGTAATGTTAACTATTCATTTATTCATGTGCCTTCCTTTATTTATTGTGCTAACTGAAATTCTATAATGTATTGACAGTTGTTGATTCCACTAAACAAGCGCAACATACATTGGGTGGTAGGGCACGTGGACTTGAAAGAGCGTCGCATGACTGTATATGATTCAGATAAGGCTGGTAACCAATACAAGGGACAAATTTATTTCCAGAAATTATGCATAATGTTACCATATTTACTGCGGTCTACATCCTTTTATGAGCAGCGGCCGGATCTTGTAGACTCTGTTGACGAGTTTACATGTGAATTGGCACAAAATACCCCTCAGCAAAGTAACGGGTAAAACCCCTTAATACTTACATGTTTGTTGAATAAATATTAACTATTGAATATGGTTCTAATAATACTAATATATGTTATAATAATTGTTTGTTTTTGTAGTGGTGATTGTGGCATATTTACACTCAAGACCATCGAATTTTTACATGCTAGATTACCATTGACATTCACACAAGATGACATGGAGTTCTTTAGGAAGAAGTATGCATATGAGGCTTACAACAAAGAACTTAGCATATGAGCTGCGTGGTGATGCTTTTTTCTTTCCTTTTGTCATGTTTATAGATGCATATTGTTTATTATATTTGACTTTTAATTGTAAATATGATGGTGGCTTATAATGTTCATTTAACAAAGATAACAATGTGGTATTGAAGTAAGGATAAGTAATTGACCTGATAGGAAATGTGCCATGTTTATCTATTAGAATTCCGTTATGCACAAACGCCTTAAGAGCTCAATTGCAAATTTTAAAAAATTTTCCGCTTGTCGGAAATATTTCCTATAGGCGGAAAAATTTTCCTATTGGAGGAAAAATGGAGGAAAAACATTCCTCCAGTCGGAAATCCCATATGAAGAAAAATTGAAGCCTCTGGATAAATTTCCGCCAGGTGGAAAAATTTTCCTCCAAGCGGAAATTGTTGAATAATTTTTACTCCTATTAGAAACTAATTTCCTCCACTTGGAAAATCAATTTCTAATAGATTATATAAGTTAATATTAGGGTAAAAAAAATTGGGAGTGGAGACAAATATTATATAAGATGAAGATGGAATTAACAAAAAATGTAGTGACATTTAAAATCAATAACCATTTTAAATAAAAGAAAAATTGATATATGTTTGTTTTTATTTTCAAAATCATTTGGACATTTCATAAAATGATATGTAAACTAAAGATTGAAAATCAATTCCAGAAAGCCTCTTTTCATTTAGGATTAAATTCAAAAAAAAAAAAAAAAGATTGCTAATAAATCTTCCACCGTGGAGTAGAAAATATTATATCCAATATATGAAATAATTATCAAAACATATTAAACCATAACACTAAATTAAAACTTTCTAATTCGAAGCATAAGACAATGGATTCGTACATCTCTGCCTATAATGTCCAACACCACCGCATCGGCTACATCTACGTCCAATAACATCTTCACCTTCGGATGGTATGCGTTGCATCCTCGGTCTACCAGCTCGCCTACGTGTCCATCTTGGTGGAAGAACAATGCGACTTGCCACATCATCCGGGACATGCCACTGTTTTTCATCTAATAAAAGATAAATGGACTCAGCATAAACTGCACGATATGCATCCGCGGTGTATTAATGAGAACACATGCCATAAGGAGCAATTTTTTGGTCTCTGCAAGCGGCAATACAATGATCACAAGGATATTGATCAAGATCGAAGACTTTGCATGAGCATGTTTTTGATTGGAGATTAACTGTACCCCTCAAACTCCCACCTTCCACAAGAAATTCATGCATATTAATGGCTTTCACACGTAGTCCGATGGACTCCAAATTTCGTAGTTTGAGTTGCTCTTCCATATGGTCAGTCACAGGCTTTATCAATTTTGCACCTGCAGTACGTCGCTCATAAAACCACCTTTGCAGTAAATCCCGTATGTGCTCTATTAATGCTACTATTGGCATCTCTCTAGCATCTAGCAGAATGCCATTCAAGCTTTCTGCAATATTGGTGGTCATTATAGTGTACCTTCTACATGGACAAAGAGAACGTGCCCACCTTGTAGGGTCACATGATCGAATGTACTGGGCAGCCCTACTGTTTTTTGCCTCAATTTGCCCCATATAAAACTCAAAATCTACAACCAAATATGCACTAGCTGCGAGCATGAAACATTGTATTATTGATTCATCTTTCGCATGTCCATTTGCTTTAATATTTCTGCTTATATGGTACGTGCACAACGCATGGTATGCATTGGGAAAAACTTTGCGTAATGCCCTTTCAATAGCGGGGTGTCTATCACTCACAAACACCAAATCTGGAAAATCTCCGATGGCATCCTTCAGGTTTTAGAAAAACCATGTATATGCTTGCTCGTTCTCTCCATCTCCAATGCCGAAAGCCAAAGGATATATTTGCTTATTACCATCCATGCCCGATGCAATATACATGTACCCTTTGTATTTCCCTTTCAATGTAGTTGCATCAACAGCCAACACGGGTCTTATGTGGGATTTAAATCCCCTAATGCTTGCTCCAATCGCCATAAAGAAATATACAAAATTGTTATTATCGTCTGTTTTGATACGTGTAACAGTCCCAGGGTTCTTCGACACTAACTCATAACAGTAGG
Organism: Ziziphus jujuba; assembly: GCF_031755915.1. Taxonomy (NCBI): domain Eukaryota; kingdom Viridiplantae; phylum Streptophyta; class Magnoliopsida; order Rosales; family Rhamnaceae; genus Ziziphus; species Ziziphus jujuba. Next base: position 5,116,205 of record NC_083385.1, on the reverse strand, counting down.
CAGGTAACTTAGCAAAATTCTCCTCTGGAGATCCCCTAACACTGTTAAGTGCATACTCTTTACCTCTCCATGCTTTGTTGTAGCTTATATTCACCCCATATTTCTGCAAAAAATCATGTTGAATTTCTTTGGGTTTGTAAACACGTGCAATACCTTCATATTTAGATTTGATACATTGCCCGATAACCCGGCTACTGGCTTGCTTGTGTTCTCGATGCACGATATCTAACGAGTAACTGTGTACATTATCAAAAATTATCACAACAAATATTTCTCCATTTTTAAATGTGGTTGCATGTAGTCGCCATTTACAAGTATTTTCCAAGCATACAACCTCATACCGTTGTGTAGTTGACCGTGTCACCTTGAACTCCTTATTTTCTCGCATGCAATAGATACTCAGTTTATTCTGTAGGTCACGTTTGTTGCGAAATAATTGTCCAACTACTATGCTCTCACAGCCAGTGAACTTTGACGAAAATATGGCCATAGAACCACTTCTGTTGCTCGATGATATGTGGTCACTTGTAGCACGATGAACCCTAACATCATCAACTCCTTCATTGTTCATTTCAGGATGCATATCATTATCATTGTCCGGCAACTCATGATCAAAATCTACATCATTATGATCAACATCATCCCCTGCTGCATTGTGATACTCATCATGATCAATATGATGCAACTACTCATACTCCTCGTCGTTAGGAAACCGTACAGCATAGTCACCTCCAACATCAACTCCTTCTTGGATGTTCAATGATGTCCAGGCCCCACGAACATCAACTTGATCTCTAAACTGAGTTTCTTGAACCATAATTTCCTGAGATGTAGCCTGAATAGGTTCAGTACCGAAAGCTTGTGGTAGACGAGCGCCAATTGGAGGACAAGAAAAAGAATGAAGATTACTCCCACTATCCAAAGCAAATGCTGTTTGATGAACATTTCTACATACATGTTCAACTTTCGAAATCACCTCAACATACAATGGAGGCCGCATCATTGTCATCCCTCCATTCCTCACTTCTTGAAGAAAGCATTTCACATCCCTATCACATCGTATTTCTGTAGGATCCAACTTTTCTGCACATCGTCCATATATCCATTTTAGCTTTAGCAAATATTCATTTCGATCTATCTCAATAGAATTGAAAATCTCATCCTCTAACTCTGATTTTGTGCATCTCTTGCCGACGGAAACCATTACAATTTTACCATTTCGATATTCCCAATCACCACTATCATTTTGTACCAATGTTCCATTGTATAAAACCGCAATTACAATGTCATCATCTTCCATTTTACTACAAAATTAAATGAATAACGTTAAACTAAATCAATAAATATATAAAATTTTGAATAATACTAAACAAACATATTAACTGTATTAAAAAAGTTGATTCTGTTTTTTTTTTTGGGCCAAATATAGCTTTTTCCTACTGGTGGAAAATTGACGGAAAACTGGCAGAAAAATGGCGTAAAATTGGCGGAAAACTAGCGAAAAATTGGCAAAAAATTGGCGGAAAACTGGCGGAAAACTGGCGGAAAATTGGCGGAAATTTTGCGAAAACTGACAAACTGGAGGAAATTGGCAGAAGTTCATCTTTTTCGCCAAATTTCCTCCGTTTTTACTCTTTTTCGCGAATTTTCAATTTTACACAAAATTTCTCCCATTTTCAAACCATATGCCACCTAAGTATCTTTAAAATCACATATAACATCTCATAAATTAATTTCTTGCATACCCATATCAAATAAAAAGCTTAAAAAACCCTAAACTAATAAAACTTACAAGAAAAAAGAGAAAGAGAAAAAACAAAAAAAAACACATATTTCCTTACTTTCATCTAATAAGAAAAAAGATAAAATTTTTACCTGATTTTAGTTTGAGATATGAGAAAATACAAAAAAATGAGAGTGAGAGGCGATGAGATGCAAAGAGTGACCTTAGAGAAACCCCACGAACGGCTGTGTAGAAACCCCACGAACGGCTGTGTAGAAACCCCACGAACGGCTGTGTAGAGGAAGAAAGGAGAGGGTAAAAAAAAAACCTTTTGCGTAATTTTCAATTTTATCAAGGGTATTTTTGTCTCAAGGTGGCTAGCTTTTAAAAAAAAATTTTTTTTTTCTATTTTTCTAAAATGGAGTTGTAAGGTGGCTATTTATCGAAAAAAACCCTTTTTATAATATACATATATATATATATATATATATATAATAGTTTGACCAAATAGTTTAGCCTGATTGATAGACGACAATGGGATAAGCACTGCCTTAAATTTTTTTTTGGATAATAATAAAGTGTTAAAACTTATTATCAGCTTTCTTTCTAAAACCATGAAATTGAAAACAATAGACTCATTTTTTTTCAGAAAGTGTTCATTTTTTTATCACCACCATTGAACCCAGAACTAATTCCAAATAATCATTACCCCAAAAAAAAAATTATTTTAAAATATGAGGGATTTTAAAATTCCATATTTATAAAATACTTACTAATTCATCAGCCTTACCGGATGAAGACAAATTGGAAAAGAACATATTTTTACATAAAATTAATTTTATGTATATGTGGCCAATATTAAGTTGAAACTTAGATCATAATTTTACCTAAACCACTAGCTAATTGCGTCCTTACAATCAACCATATATTAAGAAAATGCAACCTTCTTAAATGACCTCTATTCTTTGTAGCTCGGTTTGTTTCTCTGTTGACTACCCCATCACAGTCGATTTGCAGCATCAAAGAGTAGCCAATTTTTATTCATCGGTTTGTCTGTTAACTTTCTGCCATAATTAAATTTTCTTTTCTTTTCCAATTCAAGAATTTTGTTGCTTTCATCCATAGGTTGATATGCTAATTTGATTTCCTTCCCTTTGTTACTAGTTTTAATGTTTCAATATGGTTGAATGAAAAACGGTTTCAAAAGACCATTTATATTCCAAGCATTTAAGCTTCTTGGACACTTTCTTTGTTTCTTTCCCTTTTTTTTTTGATTTTTTTATTTCACAAGAAACTTATATCTGTATATATATGGTTCATTATTTAAGCTTCAATAATTAAGATCTATGTGATTCTAAGAGATGCTTGCTTCATCTTTGAGCTCTTCTTGAGAAACTATGAAATCTCAAAGTACGATAAAGATTATATATTGAAAACTCCATGGCTAAGGAAAGCTGTAGAGCTGGACTTGATAATGCTGGAAAATCAGCTCCCTTTTTTTGTTTTCACTGAACTTTTTCGACTTCATCCTCCTAAAAAAGCCACAAAATAGTAAAGAATTGGACATGAATAATAGCCCTCCTTATCCATCCCAACTCCGCGAGGAAAGTGAAAGGCACAATTTATTTCTAAAGATAACTTGTGCTTTCTTCATTGATTATTATAGCCATGGAAAGCTTCTGGATGAGGAAATGCAACACTTCAAGAGAATCAAACATTTCACCGATTTGGTCAGACAATTCCTGTGTCCAAACAGAGGGTATCCCATTCATGCTGGCAATATGAGCTGTCTCTACACTGCAAAGCAACTGGATGGTTCAGGGGTGAACTTCGTGCCGCGTAAGGATCAACGCTTAGCCGACATAAATATATAACAGAGTACACATAAATGTATGCCTTGGAAATCTTTGAAACTGGAAGTCCCCGAATTCAAGGTAGAAGACGATACTAAATGCGTCATGAGAAACATTATGGCGTTGGAGCAGTGTGTTTATCCATTCGTGACTTATATCTGCAATTATGTTTCTTTTTTGGATCAACTAATCAACACAACTGAAGATGTAGAATTGCTGGTTGAGAAGAAAGTGGTTCATAACTTGCTTGGTAGCAACGTTGCAGTAGCAGATTTGATTAACAAGCTTTGCGACCAGATTGTCGAAACAAGTTTCTGCTATGGTGGTATATGCCAAGTGCTTAATGAGCATTATTATAATTTTTGGAACGTTACCAAGGCAACTCTTAAGAGCGTTTACTTCAAGGATCTTTGGACAAGTAGTTCTAGTATTGTTGCACTTTTTGTACTTTTGTTCTCAGTTGTTTCAGTCATTGCAAGCATCAAGGATATGTCTTCGAATTAACTAACAATTGCCAATTTAAAATTTTGTAATTTATTCACTGCATTTTCTTTTTCTCGTGAACCAAACGGAGTAGGATAAATGAAGTAACCTTTTTTTTTTTTTTGGTCCTATCAATAAATAATAACATTGATACGCTTGGCAAAAATTTCTACTACTCCCCGAGTATCAATAAGGGCCATATAGTGCCAAAATGGTATTAATAATTCTAGGTGATTCATATGCTATTAATTCATGGGTGGTGGAATAGCTGGCAATAGTATGAATTATTGGTCTGACCCTTATCCTTTTGGAGTTCAGATATAAGGCTCTACCAACCACTTCCCTCATCTCACAGTGGTTGCAAGGACTTACCAGATTTATCCAACAATATCTGTCAGTCGAATCACTTGTCTTTCCTGATTTGATTTCCTTTCTATTTTTGGTCCTATTTTATTGGAATTGTGTGCATGACTTTCAAGTACTTTGATTTTGATTTCATGTTATCAATTAATTCTAACACTTTAATGTGGTACTAAAAGAAAAATATGGAGAAAGAGGAGCCTTGCAATATAGAGAGAGATGAGAATAACGCACTACTTTAGCACAAAGAGGAGATTGCAGCATGTAGTATTAAACAAGTAATTATGATTGGATCCTTGCAATTGGTGAGAAAACTAACCGAACAGAAAAAGTTAAGCTAGAGACTCAGAAAGTCATATATTTTGAAAACCAATCTCACATTTTCCTGAACAGATTAATTTGGTGTTTTTTTTTTTTTTTCTCTATGTCCTAATAAGGGAGGGGATCAATATAGTAACATGGGAGAAAAGGAGGCCTACCTTGATGAGTCAGTCATAATCGACTTTCCAGTGGAATTAGAACCTGACCTGAGTACAACACGTTGGATCCACAAGGTTCCCAGGAAGCTACGCCAGGTGAATGAAGCAGCTTACACTCCCCAGCTGGTTTCCACTGGGCCTTTTCACCATGCTAAACCAAACTTGAAGGCCATGGAACATCATAAAACCAAGTATCAGCAGGAATTCTGGAAAAGGGATTTCTCCAAACACATTGGAGAGAATGATATTGAAGATTTCATGAGACAAGAAGATCGCCGACAACGCATCTGGGATAGTTATGCAGGAACATTTGAGCTGAGGAACAATCCAGACCTGTTCTTCAGCGTGATTCTACGAGATGCCCTGTTCATCTTTGAGCTGTTTTTGAGGGACTTTGAAAATCAGCTTGGAAATAAGAAGCCTGATGAAGTGAAGGATTATATATTGAGAACACCGTGGCTGAGGAATGTTATAGAGTTGGACTTAATATTACTGGAAAATCAGCTTCCCTTTTTTTATTTTCACAGAACTGTTTGACTTCATCCTGCAAACACAGCCAGATAATCAAATGGATATGGATTTTCCTTTTTATCTATCAAAACATGGTCACCCAGGGGCACTGGCAGGATCAGGTTAGAACTCAATAGAATCCAGGGCACTTAATGGCCTCACACTCAATTATTTATTTTATTTGGTTTAAAAATTCAGGTGTTCATTTTTATTTTTTTTTCTTCAGTTAGTATCTAATTAAGATGCCATATATCCTGTTTCTTCCGCATTGATCAGATGGAAAGAAAATCCCACTATTCCTTTCCACATTTTGCCATTGAATTTGTCAATAATTATTACTGCACTGGAAGAGCTTTCTGCGAGGAAACGCTGGAAAAAGTTTATCACTTTCAGCAATGCTTCAATGCAGGTGGTTTGCTAAGCATAGCGGAAACTAGACCACAATTCATCACTGACGATACAATCTGGGCCACCGAAACTAATTTCTTCAAGAATATCAAACATTTTACTGATATGGTCAGAAAGTTTCTGTGTCCAACTGATCTGATGGTTCTGCTGTCTCAACCTGTTCAACCAAATCAACCACCCTGCTCTTCTTGTTATTGTCAAACAAATACATATGCCAATTATAATGGCATGGAAGACCCATCTGTTCGTTATACCACCTGTTTTTACAGTGCTAAGCAACTGGATAAAGCAGGGGTGAGCTTTGTGCCCTGTAAAAATCAATATTTAACTAACATAGTGGTTAAAAAGTTCAAGTACAATTTTTTTCCTTGGAAATCTTTGGAATTGGTTGTCTGTTGGGGGAGAAAATAAATCAATTCTCTTATATTAATAATTTTAAAAAAACAAATACATAAACACACTATAAAATACTCATATATGCAGCAGGACCCACACACATGATAACCTTTTAGACACCAACACATAAACACCTAACATTATTTACTAACTATAACATGAGAGCTCTCTCTCTCTCTCTTTCTCTCTCTAGGAGCCTACTCTACTCAATTGAGTAGCTCTTTCACTCACACCAACCGAGAGCCTCCTTGGAGCTCACTTGTGTAGCTCACCAAGCAGGGAAGCCAAAGCTTCCTTTTATACTTGACAAAGTCGGTTGTTTTGGCCTATTCAAAGCTTCTAGACTTCTCCACTATGTCCTTGCTCTCATCCTCAATTTTAGATTTTTTTTTTCACAAATTCCAATGTTCGACTTCCAACCAGGTATATCAAATATACTAGTTAATTCTAGAATCTTCTAGGTTAATATTGATCCTTCAATTCTCCCCCTCAATATTGACTTCTCATTCTTTCTTTTCTTCTTGAGTGCTGAAAAATTATCACATTCTTCATTTGGTGTCTTGGCATCTCCAGTAGGCTTCGAAATTATCTCCTCGATGGTAATCTTAATTACCAACATGCCTTACTAGCTTTGATCTTCCACTTCATCAAAGCAGCGACATTCACCAGCGACATAATCTTGTCACCTCCAACGATCTCCCAGAAATTCTATCCCTGCAACGGCCACATATATTCTAATCTATGCTATTGAGCTTCCACGTACCTTCTATCTTATGAAGGTCATTCATCGGGGTTTGGTGGTCCGCTCACGCACCAAACAAGCTTGGTCCCAAACAGCAAGCTCCACAATCCCAGATTGTGCACGATCATACGAAGCTCCACAATCCCAAATTCCAATGCTCGACTTCCAACCAAGTATATCAAATATACTAGTTAATTCTAGAATCTTCTAGGTCAATATTGATCCTTCATTGTCCTTGAGTTCAAGATAGAAGATAATACAGAGTGCCTTATGAGAAATGTCATGGCTTTGGAGCAGTGTGTTTATCCATTTCAGTCTTATATCTGTGATCACATTTCGCTGCTGGATCATCTCATTAACACTGCTGAAGATGTGGAATTGCTGGTGGAGAAGAGAATTGTTGACAATTTGCTTGGCAGCAACGATGCAGTGACAGATTTGGTTAACAAACTTTGCGACCAAATTGTGGAATCGGGTTTGTGCTATGGAACAATCTGCAAACAACTTAACAAGCACCATGACAATTTTTGGAACGTCACCAAGAAATCCTTAAGCGGGTTTACTTCAAGGATCTTTGGACTAGCAGTTCTGGTGTAGTTGCGTTTTTTGTGCTTTTATTCTCAGTTGTTTCTGTCATTGTAAGCATCAAAGATATGACCACATGGTAAAAAAATAATAATAATAATAATAAATAAAATAAAATAAAATCTTATTACTGGATGAATGAGAATCAGAATGAGATGTTCCTTTTAGTTATTTGAAAGGTTTACTTGGCGTTTCTGAAGATATTAACCCCAAAAGAGTAACATTACTTTAGATTTCCATCCCCATTAAAATAAATAAATAAAACTGTTTTGTCCACAACCCATCCCAAAGTGGAGCTCGACGCCCACCCAATAGTGTAGAACTGGCCTTGGACTGCTGAATTTTCCGGGAGGCCTCTATATACACACATGATAAAATCAACCACATACACCCCCACAAAATATTAAAATTCCAAAAATGCCCAAATCTTTGAAACTTGAAGTCCCTAAATTCAAGGTAGAAAACGGCATAGAAATGCGTTATGAGAAACATTATGGCGTTGTAAAATGTGTTTGTACATTTGAGACTTATACCTGAAATTACATTTCATTTTTGGATCAACTAATCTACACAGCTGAAGTTGCTGGTTGAGAAATATGTGCTTCATAATGCTTGGAAGCAACGATGCAGTGGCCGATTTGATTAATGAGCTTTGCGACAGATTGTGGAAATAAGTTTCTGCTATGGTGGATTTGCCAAGAGCTTAATAAGCACTATGACAATTTTGGGAACGTGACCAAGGCAACCTTAATAGTGTCTACATTAAGGATCTCTGGACAAGTAGTTCTAGTATTGTCTCACATTTTGTACTTTTTTGCAGAGTTAGTTTCAGCCATTGAAAGCATTAAGTAGATATCTTCTAATTAACTAACAATTGTCAATTTAAAATCTTGAAATTTATCCAACTGCATTTTCAATCATTAATAACTATGCAAGCACAACCAAGTTGTACTCAGTTTCATAATTATAAAATCTTACAATAAAATATATTTATCAGAAAAAAAAAATGTCTACTGATTCATTTAAAGAAAGAAGATTTTTAGGGATTTTTTTTTTTTGGCTAATTAGGATTACACAGTAGAAGATTTTATTTCTTCATTTTCCGGTCCTTGCTTCTGATTTCCACTGGGGGCTTCAAAAAATCTCATTCTCCCTACGCGTACAAAGTTTTGTCCTTTAATAATGACTTAATACGAATACTGCGAAGTGTTACATCATAAACTCTGTACTTCTTTTCTCCTGCATTCTGTACAAAAAGAAATGATTTTTTTTTTTTTTTTGCTGAAATGTACAAGAAGAGATGATACGTATCACATCTATTAGATCAGGCATCATCAATTTAAATTGGAAATTGAATATGTACTCTTTTTTTTTTTTTTTGGAGGAGAAATATATTATATATAAAGAAAACTTAGAAATTGAATGGAATGTGTCAAGTGTCAACCCCGTATTAATTAAACGTCTATTTTCAATAGGCGATTGAGAAACTGACCTTAGCCAGAGTCACAGGAATAACTATCATTCTTCTTCCTCCTAATCTCATGTGTTGAATGGCTTTGTCTAATCCTGCACAAGTTTTGTACTTCTTAAAGTGCTTCTTTTTAACTTTTTATTTGTTTATTTATTTGCTTGGCGTGCCTTTTTTTTTTTTTTTTTTTTTGGGACGACAAATGTTGTTTTTTTTTTTGGGTAAAAGGACAACAAATAATGTTGTTGTTTTTTTTTTTTTTTTTTTTGGGTAAAAGACAACAAATGTTGTTAGTTATACAGAGAATAGGGCTAAAAGATACTAAAAAACTAACCTATAGTGAAAAACATTAAATTAATTAGTAATGATATAAAAATTAAAAGCTATTAGTTATTAATTTTTTTTTTTCACCTGGACCAAATTCCTTCTTTCCCATTTTGATTTGGACTCGATTCCCATATTCTAAACGATTGCCCGACTCATCATAGATGACATATTCTATTCCAGCCTGCAAATGAACTTAAATTAGAGTTGCAGCAATCAAGGAGAATATAACATCTCTAAAACATTCTCAAGAGAAAGAAAAAAAAAATGAAACCACTTTTTACATTGAAATAAAACATTTAATTAGAGTGGTTGTAGGACAAGCACACTGTAACACCCTGTCCCGAACCATGTCGGAATTTTTGCATATTGACCGACGTTGACTTTGACTTTGACTTTGACCGTTGACCAAAGGGGTCAAAAGTTGACTTTTTGATCCGGTTGGAATTCTAGGTTAACTGAGATACCGTTACAAAGTAACGTTGGCACGAGTTCATAAACTAGTAGCACATTGAAAACAGAGCTACTATTTGAAAGTTATGAGCAAAACAAGTTGAGGTCTAAACTGTCCAAGGGGTGCCGAAGTTGACTTTTTATTCATACAAGGTTAAGCTTTGACTCATGCATGGTTATGAAGTGCTCATCGATATGAGTTCGTAGACTAGCGGCACGTCCGATTTGGACATGTGGTTTGAAAGTTATAGACCTGTAGAGTTTTTCAAATACTGTATTATTTTAATATTATTTTTGAACATGTAACAATGTGCCACGTGTGACTTAATGAAGGTGACCATGTGTCACCATGTTGAGAAGCCACATGTCAACCATGTGTAATATCATATTATTTTATTATTATTTTAAATAATAATACTATTATTAATATTATTTAATTAATTTTAATTTATTTCTTTTTATTTTCCTTTTTCTTTTTTCTTTTTCTTTTTCTTTTTCTTTTTTTTCTTTTCCCCACGTGGGAAAAAAGGGCATGGGCCCTTCTTCTTCTTCTTCTTCTTCTTCTTCTCTTCTTCTTCTTCTTTCTTTTCTTCTTCCTTTCCTTTCCTTTCTCCCTCTCGGCCTCACCGTATTTTTCAAATTCTGGCCACCCATAAGCTACACGCGCCGGCCATAAACGTAGACCACACACCGGCGAGCTCACCAGCCAAATTTGGCGATCGGCCGGCCGTCGATGCGCCCAGATCGGGCCGGTAAAGTCGCGGAGGAGGGTTGAAATTTTTCCGGCGATTCTCCCCGTTTCCGGCCAATCCAATCCAAATTGCCACCCCTCTCCCCCTATTTTGGGTCCTCTGAGTCTAAATATGGCCTCCAATTTCCAAAATTCGAAGTGGTTTGTGAGATACGAAGGAATCAAAACCGGCCGAAGCTTTCCGGCCAAATTCCGGCCACCTCCGGCAGAATTGGGGTCGATGGAGACCGGATTTGTAATCCTCGTCGCTCAAGCTTCGATTCGGTATATTATTTGACTATTTTGGATAACGTTTGTGTTTGACCCCCCCAGATACCGGGTATTATTTACCCGATTAAAATATTAATTTATTTGACTGTGTGTGAATTGTGTTCTAGGAGCACGGGTGAGTTATGGAATTGATCTCATAGTGGATCGTGGTTTAATTGCGTGCTCCAGGTGAGTGACCCACCTTCAAATTAATTTCGAGAATTAAATTGGTAAATATTATGTGTGATTTGAATATTTGGAATTTAAATTCTATGTGCCAAATATTTAATTGATTTATTGTGGAATTATTGGTGAATTTATTTTGATTAAAGAAAATATGCATTATATAAATTTATGCAAATGTGAAAATTATTTTATGGTATTGAAGATTGCGAAATTCTTGTGGTTTTAACATTAATTTGGGCATGATTTGATTTTCAAATATTTCAAATATTTGTTGATGTTGGTGACTTCAATTTTTATAAAGTATGCCCATGGAATATTATGTGATTTAATTTATTATATTTCAAGAATTATTTATGCTATTGGGAAAAATTGGAATATTAAATTGGTGGTGTTGGGAGTTAGTGGATTTGAATTTTCATGGAATTTATGGCCTTGATTATAAAGAAATTGTGGAGAATTTCCGGATTTAATTGGATGGAATAAACCCAGTATATTTAAGGAAAATTTGGCATTTTGAGATATAAAATAAATATGTGGAGTTTATGATTTTTAGATGCACCGTGCACGTACTGGTGTTCTGTTTATATGTGATATGGTTAGTGTGCACACGGATGTGATTAGCGCGCAAGTGGGTGTGAGTAGCGCGCAGGTGATTTTATGAGGTTGTCTTGTGGTTGCCATCGGATGAGGGTAGGCCGCCCCTCCATGGCCGGGACACCAGTTAGCAACGGTGCGATGGGACGCCACGCGTCCGTATGCCGGTTTCTTTCTATAACCTCCTGTCTGGCGGTACCTTGGAACACTGGGTACTGTTGGCGCCACTGGTATATAGTGGGTGTATCAAGTGATTTTCAGAACTGGAATTTTAAAATAAATATTTTGATATTGTATTGGAATTAAAAATATAATTTTTACTGTTTCTGGTATTTATTTGATGTCTTGGTTTTCGGGGAATACGAACAAAGGGTTTTGTGAAAAGGTTTTAAAAGGGGAACTTTTCCAACCGAGAGAATTGTAAGGGTTTTGAGAGAAATTATTATTTCCAATTAATTATTATTTATCTACTTTATTACCGTGGTATTATAATTGTATAGTAGATAGGGTCACTCACTGAGATGATTAGCATCTCATATTTTTAAATTCCATTCCTCTAGGTACCAGGTTGTCGGTGTTCATCCAGAGCGGACTTGATCTTCATCGCTGTCTTAGTTCGTGAAGTACCCTGTTCTTCTTTTATTGCAGTTCTAATATTTCTTTCATCCATGTTGCATTCTATACTTAGTAGTACTTCTTGAAGCTCTGTATACTGTATGGGACACTTATGTATTTATTATGCACTGAATTACTGTTATTATTTTGAAGTGCTGAAATTTGTGGAATCAACTTGTAGTATCGTGGGAGGAATAAAGGGATGTTTATAGAAGTGTGTTTTCAATGCAGGAATTTGTGATAAGTCCATCCCTTAGGGGAGGTTCTGCCGGATTTTCCATAGAAGGGTCCGGTAGGGTTTTTCTGGGATCAGGGCTTGTCTAGGGTTCCGGTGAGGAATTTTGGACGGGTCCTGACACACACGATAATTGTTTCTTCTAAAGAGGAAGTGTATGTTTTGTATTTTAGTAAAGATTTAGATACCTAAATATATAAAGATACTTAATTTTATAAGTTTAATCAATCACACTAGTACTCCTCTTTTATAAAGATTGAACTACTAGATAGATGATTCATCTTCTTTCTCTCTTTTTCCTTCTTCATCTCTATATAGTAATAATATAATGCCACTTCATTTGAAGATATTAATAAATAATTAAAATAAACAAAGTGAAAATATGAGATGCTAATCATCTCATATGTGATTTTATTACACATAAATAAACAAGGAAAATAAAGATAGAAATCCTCATCTAGGAAGGAAAAACCCTTACAAAGTAAAACAACATTTTCAAAAAATACTACTATAGCCACAATGACAATGACCATATATGTTTTACTTAATTTTCAATTTCTGTTTGAAAAATTTTATGTATATAATGTATCATGAATAATTAGAAATACTGAAAAGTCTAACAAAATATTTATCATGGGTACATATATTATTGTTTGATTAACTTATATTTAGTTACATTTATCAATTCAATTATTTACTTTTTATTAATAATTAGATTATATTAATATTTTAACTAATAAAACAATGGCACATGTATATTTGGTAAACAATCTGGTAGACTTTTTATTACCTCTAGCATTACTTATTTACCAATATTTGTATAAATTTTCTATTGTAGACATAGTCATCCATTATTAAGTGGGTGTCATCCGCATATAACTAGGTGATGTTTTTAAGTTATATGCGAATATGGTTAGGTGATACCCACTGAATAACAGGGTCGACAGTGCCCATAATAGCAGTTTTGCATATTTGTATATTCCAAGTTATGCAAACGTACTTTTGAATCTAATAAAACATACGAAAGTGTTCCTACATTAACAAAACTGTATAAATCACGAATCAAACTGCTTTCCTGATGAATGATGGAAACATCTACTACTCTTTAGTTTAATTTTTTGAGTTTTTATTTATTTATTTATTTATTTTGTCTTTTTTTAAATCTTTTAAACTCTAGAATATTCTTGTTTTTTTTTTTTTCTTCCCCCCCCCCCCCCCCAAAAACACATAATTATAGAGAAGGAAACAATTAATCATAATCCACCTACATAAAATGAAGTAAAAGCATCCCCTTTATCGTTCTTTGGGTGTGGACCAGTACCCGTACAAATATCCTTGTAGTAAATACCATTATCAAGCTTCTTGTATTTGCCATGTGTAACTACACAAGTTTGAGTACCTGGATATTAATTTCAGAAATCAAATTAAAAAATGAAAATTTACCGAAGGGGCAAGTAATATATGATCTATAACAGTAATTAATTTGTCACTAATTAGTTATCATCAAAGTATACATTTATATATTATGATATCGGGGTGGCAAATTCGAACTCTAAATCATTGATACTAATAATACAACAAGAAAATTGCACCGACCGTGTCTATGAAATGTTGGAAATTCAACTAATATCTTTTTGTCTTTCACGTAGATTGTAATAGTGTGCGTCGAAGTATGTATGTTTTGCACCCTGCCACACCTCATAAAATATTACTTAGTCAACCAGATCATCAAGAACATTTTAGGAAATTAAACTACGCAGAAAAATAAATCTGGTTGCGCCCTCATCAAAATGTTACCTATTATGGTGCTGGAGGGGTTTAAAAGAATAACTGAGTGTTTGCTTTTGCTTCTGATGCCCATAGTTAGTCCCTATCTGCCTGGGAAATGCTGCACCTGGAAAAGCAGCTTTGTTGAGAGCCAGAATACCTATAGAACCGCCAGAAATCTTAGGCTACATTTGGTGTTTGTAAGCTATTTTGTGGGAGAAGAGAAGGGGGGCAAAAAAGGCTTTGGTTTTTATTTTTATGTTGTACGAAGAAATTTAGAAATAAAAATAATAATCTATATTCGGGAAAAACACGAACCACTGTAAAATCACCCCCTCTTTTTTTTTACAAAAAAATAAAATAATAATAATAATTAAACTGTATCATGCATAAATAGACAAAGAAGAGAGGCATACTAGGAATGGAGCGTTTGAGGGCAAGAGAGGAGGCAGAGAAAATCGTCAGCATAGCTCCAAGACCAAAGTTTGGTTTTTGTACAATTAAGAAGATAAAAGTTTTTTTTTTTTTTTTTGGGTAGAAAATTAAGAAGATAAAAGTTAGTAGAGTAAAGGAGAAGAGAGATTAATCGGTGAACTGATGGATTGGTAATTAGAGAGAATAAGTAAGCAAAGCTCCTGGAGATTAAATTTGCTAAATTATCGGAATGAATTCAAATGTCAACTGTCTCTACCTTATATGAATTGAAAATTGGCCGACAAGAGATTGGTCTCAAGTCGTCTATTTATAATAAACTACTCTCAACTAGCCTTTACCGCGTAAAGCTGGAGCCAATCACCAAAATGAATCATCTATGTGCACAAAAATTAATGTAGCCGACAAAAATTAAATGTGACAAATAAACATAAAAAAATTTAAATTTGACAGTATTCGTCTGGAACATTATTTCCACATGTAAACCTTCCAAATTTAATAAAATATATCATGCTTGTCACGCTGTATATAGTTGAACTTCAACCCTTTTGTTTTATATATCTTGAAATCAATTTAGTACTGGATCATCCAAAAAAAAAAAAAAAAGAGTTTTGTAGTAAGAAATGGCATGTAAATGAGCTGAGTATTAATATTTTAAATTTGGTTCATATAATTTAAAAAATGTATAAACTCATAAAATTTTGAAATAATTTGATAAGTTCAACTCTATTGATTTATGAAAAGTTCAATTTAACTCGACTCGACTCACTCATAAAAAACTTAACTTTAATTCAACTCAATTTTGTATAATATAAAAACTAAAAAGCTTGAATATTTATTTTTTAAAATATAAATACATAATAAATAATGAATTCTTTTATTCTATTAATTTTATCATAAAATTAGTTTAATTTTTAAAAATTTATAAATTGAAAATATAAAAAATATTGTTTATGTATTATAAATATTGAATATGTTTAAATTCATCATATAATTTTTATATAAATAATTCAAACTAATCACAAACTTTATTTATTATTTAAGATCGACTCACGGATTTTACTTTTTCTTTAAAATTGATTCGTTTTCTTTGCGAATTAAGTTTAAATAAACTAAAATTGAACTAAGCTGCTCACGAGTTATTTGACCTTTATTTACAGCCCTATTAGCACAATCATTATATATATAATAATGTTTCTAAATTTCAATCCTGTATCCATATTTAATATTATATGTAATGTTATGAATAATAAATATTAAAATATAATTTATTAATATATTATATAATTTAAATATAAATAAATAAATGCATTTATTAAATATTAACATATTATTTAATAAATATTTTAATAACTATTATTGAATCGGTATTTGATTTTGACTATAAAGTTGGTAGTATCTTGTAGATCTCTAAAAAAACGTGGTATGATATGCCGCAGGAGTAATTAATGATTATAAAATGACGACAAAACACCAATCATTAAAAAATTAAAATTAAAAAACGATTACCTTATCCCTAAACCCGTGTTGACCGAACAATCTCTCCTCATATTTTAGCAGTGTTAATCCAAATAATCATTCACGCTACTTTTTAACATCTTTTCATGGAATATACCTGTGAAGATTTAATCCACAAATTCATCTTGCAAAGATCTGGTGTATGCATGAGGTCAACACTTGGAGAAGACTTAAGCTAATTCGATGGATAAGTCTCAGAAGAGCAAAACACATCGTTTCATTTACTTGGAAATAAAGAAGGACAAAGTGGTCATTTCCAGTATACTCTAACAGAATAACGACAAGCTACGTGTCTTAATCTGGGTGAGTCTTCATAATAAGTTGGACGACGTCGTTTTGAAGCTGATGTGTAATATATATGCACAGAACTCTTTCTCTTTGATGGAAGTACCAGATATAACAGTTTTCTTCAAGATTGTGAACGAGAGAGGAGCTCCAAGATTCATGTTTACCTTTTCTTCAATTGTATTCTTTTCTGAGTGAGAAAACATCTCTAAGTGAGATTGAGTGAATGTACAAAGTTGAAAGGGTGTAGAAAGGGCTTCGGGTTTGTGATTGTATTTTCTATGTGAAAACCTGTTTGTATACAAGTGGTGATAGTTTGTGCAACTACTGCAAGATCAATAAGAGACCAGAAGCTCTCACCGGAGCAATGAGGACGTAGGTCATCTTGGCCGAACCTCGATAAGTTGTGTGGTGTTTGTTTTGTTCTGATTTTCTAACAGTGGTATCAGAGCTTAGTTAAGTGTTCTTGATTCTTGGTCTTGTGAATTTTCTGTGAGAATCATCTTTGTGAGGGTTTTCAATCTTTCAAGAAGTCAAGAATGTCTACAAAATTGGAAATTGATATTTTCAATGGCAAAGGAGATTTCTTGCTGTGGCACAAGAAAATGAAGGCAGTACTAGTGCAAATGAAGGTAGCTAAGGCAATCGATGGAATTTATGCTGCTGATGTTACTGATGAAAAGAAGCAAGAGATTGATGAAATTGCAATGAGCACAATCATATTGCATCTCTCGGATAGTGTTCTGAGGCAAGTTGATGATGTAAGTACTACTTCTCAAATGTGGCAAAAACTTGAACAGCTTTATCTGGTAAGATCCTTACCTGATAGAATTCTTTTACTTAAACAATTTTTTGGCTTTAAGATGGATACTACTAAGGATTTGGACACAAATCTTGATGCCTTTAATCGTTTAATCTTAAGTCTTGCAAATTGTAAAGTTACATTTGATGATGAACATCATGCTGTGATCTTATTGAACTCATTGCCTGAGACTTATAGAGAAGTAAAGAATGCCATTAAGTATGGTAGAGATTCCTTGACCTTAGATACTGTTGTAAGTGCCCTTCGATCTAGAGACTTGGAATTGAAGTCTGAATCCAAAGGTGAAGGACTTACTGTGAGGGGTAGGAGTGCTACTCGAAGTTGGGGTCATAGTGACCATAGAAGTAAGTCTAGGGAGACCTTTAGGTCTAAATCAAGAACTAGGGGTAGAAGGTGCTATTACTGAAAGAGAGAGGGACACATTATTAAAAATTGTTTCAAGAAGAAGAAAGATGAGAAAGAAAAGAGTCAAGAGTCTGCAGATTTAGCAGTGGCCTACACTGACTTAGAGCCTGCAGAAGTTTTGGTAGTGTCCACAAGTCAAAATCATACTGAATGGGTGTTGGATTCTAGCTGTTCTTTCCACATGTGTCCTGACTTGAGTTGTTTCAACTCATATACTAAGTGTGATGGTGGCCAAGTGTTGTTAGGCAATAATTGATCATGTTCAGTAACTGGCATTGGTAATGTGCAGTTGCAATTAGTAGATGGTACCATTAAGACCCTCACAGCAGTAAGGCATGTACCTGATTTGAAAAGAAATTTAATTTCTCTTGGCATGTTAGATGAATCTAGTTTGTCCTGTAAAGCAGAGAATGGTGTCATGAAAGTGACCAAAGGATCACTTGTAGTAATGAAGGGACAGAAGAAAAATGGTTTATATGTCTTACTTGGTAAGCCATTAGTTAATTCGAGTAATGCTTCTATAAGTTCACCTGCTGATAAAACTGCTTTATGGCATAAGAGATTAGGCCACATTAGTGAAAAAGGCTTGTATTACTTGAATAAACAGAATGTTTTTGAGAAGGATATAGTCAGTAATTTGGAGTCTTGTGAAACTTGCATTTTGAGCAAATAGCATAGGCTCAGTTTTAATTTGAGCTCAAATAGGGCCAAATCTGTCTTAGATTATGTACATGCTGATTTGTGGGGACCTGCTAGAGTGCAAACATAGAGTGGAAACAGATATTTCTTGTCCATAATTAATGATTACTCTAGAAAAGTCTAGATATACTTGTTAAAGGCTAAAAGTGAGGTTTTTTCAAGGTTTAAAGAGTGGAAATTGCTGGTTGAAAATCAAACCAGCAAAACTGTTAAAATTTTAAGAACAGACAATGGTCTTGAGTTTTACAGTCGAGAATTTGATGACTTTTGCAAATCAAATGGTAATCTAAGATTTAATCCACAAATTCATCTTGCAAAGATCTGGTGTATGCATGAGGTCAACACTTGGAGAAGACTTAAGCTAATTTGATGGATAAGTCTCAGAAGAGCAAAACGCATCGTTTTATTTACTTGGAAATAAATAAGGACAAAGTGGTCATTTCCAGTATACTGTAACAGAATAACAGCAAGCTACGCGTCTTAATCTAGGTGAGTCTTCATAATAAGTTGGACGACGTCGTTTTGAAGCTGGTGTGTAATATATATGCACAGAACTCTTTCTCTTCGATGGAAGTACCAGATATAACAGTTTTCTTCAAGATTGTGAACGAGAGAGGAGCTCCAAGATTCATGTTTACCTTTTCTTCAATTGTATTCTTTTCTGAGTGAAAAAACATCTCTAAGTGAGATTGAGTGAATGTACAAAGTTGAAAGGGTGTAGAAAGGGCTTCGGGTTTGTGATTGTATTTTCTATGTGAAAACCTATTTGTATACAAGTGGTGATAGTTTGTGTAACTACTGCAAGATCAATAAGAGACCAGAAGCTCTCACCGGAGCAACGAGGATGTAGGTCATCTTGGCCGAAACTCAATAAGTTGTGTGGTGTTTGTTTTGTTCTGATTTTCTAACAATACCTCCCATGAACATATTAGTATACCATCAGTCCATTCAGCATATATTATATACATACCACTAGCCCAGTAGAAAACTAGAGAAGAGGATTATGACATATATTTTTCGACTAAAGAAAGACTTTGACTTAGTTGCCAATTACATACTTGGAAAGACTTTGACTTAGTTGCCAATTACATATTTGGTGCTTATCATCTAATATTTTGCCAATATTAATCTAGATCATATTCAAGCTTCTCTCTTTTTTTCTTTTTTCTTTTTTTTCTTTTTTTTTTTAATTTATACATCTGTTTATGTAATATACCTCTCATGTATATATTAATATACCACCAGTCCATTCAGCAAATATATATATATATAGAATACTAGAGAATTATGACTTTTATTTTTTCGACTAAAGAAAGACTTTGACTTAATTGCCAATTCATATTTGGTTCTGATGCTGTTACCGATCATGTGTGATCATGCTAGCATTTCACCCTTCTTAAACTTGAGCTTGAGTTTAAGATTTTTTTAGTCACAAAGATGAAATAAACTCAAAAAGCCTTTTCTTGCATCCTTTTAGAAGACAAAAACTTAGAACTTTTACATTTTAGTTTTTCTTATACTATTTTGTTTTATATATAAGGCATTGTTATATAAGACGCGCACCAAATCCTTATCATAACATATGCATTACCAATTTTTTCATAATAATAGACTGATTGAGATAGGTTGTGCACACAATATAATTGGATCTAAGCGTTTTTTAGTAAAACTTAGAATATATATACCTAAATTTTCTTATTTAGAAGTCTAGCAGATGCCTTAATAGGCGTCTATTAGCATATGAAAGCTGGACAATAGGCTTGTAAAAGCACATTAAACCAGATAAATCAATAGAGATCTAAATAAGAGAAAAACTATATATATATATATATATATATTTATATATGGATATAGTACTGCAAGTTCACAGATAATAATGCAAGGAAATGAATCTTAAAGAAAAAATGTAATAAATTCCTTACAATTGTATTAATTTGTTGTTGTTTATTGGCCTCCTTCATGAATATAAAAATAGTGATTGAGTTGGTGGATGGCATATGCAACAAAATATTTGGTCTTTTTGCCTCTAAATTAAAGAAAATAGGAAGTAGAAAACTCGGAAACATGGTAATCTACTGGCTTAGATCAACTGGGAACTGTTGACTTGACTCGACTCTTGTTATAAATTATGATTTTAAAGGGGATGTACACAAATATCCCCATTCCCCAATTTTTATTTATTAATTTTTTTTTTTCAAAAAATGAGGAGTTACACAGACCGTATCCCTCTGCCTCTAGCGCCCTTCTCCCAAGTCCCAACTTCTGATTCTTACTAGATCTTCACGGTCATTTGCAGCACCTAACGTCGGCTGAGATATTATAAACCAGTGGTTAGTCCTATCACTTGTTGTTATTGAAATATACTTTGATTCTTTATCTTTTTATTTTTTATTTGTAATCAGGTATGAGTCCTCATTTATATCATAGAAGTAGGCCTTAATTTTGTAGGGAGAGATGAGAAGGACACCTACGATGTTTATAAAACCATTTCTCTTTTCTACTAATTAATAATATTTCTCAGGTTCTTCACTTTGTTAAATTTTCTTCATGGTCTCCATTCTCTCCAATTCTTCACAAGTGAAGATAGCATGCACTTTTTAGCGGTAAACATTATATGGTTCATTATTTTACTATTTCCTTGTTAACATATATGGTCGATTAAGTTGCAATGCAATACAAAACTTATTACTTAATGAATAGCCTCAGACTGAATCAAAGGGGTTATGCTTGGATATAATATCAGAATTGATAATGGGAAATATATATATATATATATATATATTTAGTATAAGGAAATCAAAGTTAATAGTATGACCATGCATGATTCAATTATCTGTTATTCTTTCTACAAATTAAACAGAGTGGTGTTCTGTTCTTTTAGAACAAGTTTGCATTTTCTGATGATTTATTGTAATCTGCTTTATTTTCTATAGGTATCAGGGGAAATTAAGGATCTTCGAAAGTCGTTTATAAATGGGAGAAAAGAAGGCTTGCCCCGATGAGGCAATCTTAATAGACATTCCAGAGGACTTGGAACCTGACCTGAACTCTACATGTTGGATCCACAGAGTTCGTAGGAAGCTCCGTCAGGTACATGAAGCAGCTTACACTCCCCAGCTAATTTCCATAGGCCCTTTTCATTACGATGAACCGAAACTGAATGCCATGGAACAGCACAAAACCAAATATCATGATCAATTCTGGAAACGGGACTTCAGTAAACATATTAGGGATAATGACATCAGAGACTTCATCGAAGAAGGGGCTCGCCGAGAACGAATCTGGTGTAGCTATGCAGGGAGCTTTGAGCTTAGGAATAATCGGGACATGTTCTTCCGGGTTATTCTACGAGATGTCTGCTTCGTCTTTGAGCTATTTTTGAGAAACTATGAACATGTGCTTGATAATAATGACAAGCCTGAGGAAATGAAGAAGGACATACAGGACTACATATTGAAAACTCCATGGCTAAGGAAAGCTATAGAGCTGGACTTGATAATGCTCGAAAATCAGCTCCCTTATTTTATTTTCACAGAATTATTTGACTTCATCCTCAAAAAACAGCCAGAAAATCAAGGGAATATGAATATCCCTCCTTATCTATCAAAACATTGGAAGGAAAGCGAATCCCATGATTTCTTTATTAGGATTACATGTGAATTCTTCATTGATTATTACAGGAATGGAAAAGCTACAATAAAGAAGCCAGGAGAAGTGGAATTGCAACAGTTGAACGAAATCAAACATTTCACTGATTTGGTCAGACAGTTCATGTGTCCAGATAGTGGGTATCCTCGAGGTCCACATGTCAAAACCAAATGTCTATACACTGCAAAACAACTGGATAGAGCAGGGGTGAACTTTGTGCCGAGTGAAGACCATTCCTTAGCTGACATACACAGAACAAAGGTTACATACAACTGTTTCTGTATAGGTTGGAAGTATTTGAAACTGAAGGTTCCTAAACTCAAGATAGAAGACGACACAGAATGCCTTACGAGAAACATTATGGCTTTGGAGCAGTGTCTTTATCCATGTGAGGCTCACATATGCAATTATATTTCGCTGCTGGATCAACTTATCAACACTGCTGAAGATGTGGAATTACTGGTTGAGAAGGATGTTGTTCAGAACTTTCTAGGCAGCAATGATGCAGTTGCCAATTTGTTTAACAAAATCTGTGACCAAATTGCAGAAACATCTTTCTGCTATGGAACCCTCTGTGAAGATCTTAATGACCACTATAACAATCCGTGGAACGTTGCAAAAGCGACCCTTAAAAGCGTCTACTTTAAGGATATTTGGACTGGGAGTTCCTCTATCGTTGCTTTTTTTGTCCTTGTATTCTCAATTGTCTCGGTCATTGCAACCATCAAGGATTTGTTCTTCTAATTTGAAATAAAAACTGAGCATCGTAGGATATCCAAATGTGATCGGAAAAATCCTGATGAATGAAAATGATAATTAGCTAGACACAATCTATGTGAGAATAAAATGCGGTTTCTTAATACAAACAATTATGTTTGTTCCAGTAGTAAACGTGAATGATTTGTCAATTAAGAAATTTTAACAAAATGATAATAATTAAATTAACATTTCTCTCTCCCCCGCCCCCACCCTTTTTTTTTTTTTTTTTAAATGGTCTTGACTTAACAATTCCAAAAAAGATTGTGGTGTATATAGTTGATGTACCAAAAGTTAGGACTTTGGACTGGTTCACCTTAAACCCACTGTCCGTGTACAGCCCAAAAGAGAAGCCCGTTTCTGTTCTCGGACTGCCTCAAAGTAAGAAAGTGTAGGACAGAAGACAAACACAGATCAAAGGGAGGTCATCAGAGAAATTGAGAATGAATGAGATGGTGGAGGAAGAGGCGGTGGACGACAAGGAAGGCGTTGTCGTTGTCGTTGTTGGTGGTAGGAAACATGGGAGGCAGCCCAGTTGTGATGGGCCATAGTGTCTTTCAGAAGAGGTTATGAAGGGCACTCAGACCTCCGCCCTTCAAAGCCTTCGCTCTTGTCGCCGTCTACGTCGGCTAAATGTCATTTTATTCTTATTATTTTTTTTTTGGCACAAGAATGGAAGTAATTCTACATTTGAAGAAAACCGAGCTTTCTCTATGGAAACTACCATTTAAAGTAAAATTATAACTGTCAATTTATGGAAAGTTGCCAAGACAACTAGTGTAGAAGTAATTCTACACTATTAATTCCACATTAGTTGACAAGGCAACTAGTGCAACTAGTATTGTTGCACGATTAATTCCACATCTATTAAATTTGTTAACTAAAATTTTGATAAACCATAAATTAGCATTATACTATTAGTTTTTCCTTATATAATTGTAAAAAATAAATAATTTATTAACCATGCATATATTATTATATTATTATTTATTAAAATTTTGATAAATATAACATTGCTTATTGTTGCATATTAAAATATAAATATATATATATATATGTATAGATATAATATAAATGAAAATGTTCAATAAAAAAATGATAAATATCAACTTTTATGGGGCAAATTTTAAAACACAAAAAAAATAAAATAAAGGGAAATAGGCCATAGCCAACCCATAATATCCGGTTGTCAATTGAAAAAAAAAAAAAAAAAAAAAAAAGCAATGGTAACGTTTCCGGCATAGCAAGGAAGTACGATCCCTGTCTCATTCTTGATGAATTTTCTTTAGAGGAGCTGCCTCCTCTCTTTTGAACCCCCCAAAAAAAACAAAAAAAAGAGAGAGAGAGAGAGGAAGAAGATGCCTTCTGTCTTGTTCGCTCATGTATCAATTGAAGAGGGCGATGTCTGTCCTTTGCGCAAATCAGGTGATCCTTCAAATTCACATATAATATGAAAACATATGTGACGATCTTTTTTTCGTTTGAGAGAATTTATATATATATATATAAATATGACCATCTTTTTTTTATGATGTAGTGTCATATTTTGATTCGTACCAATTGATATTTAATATAATAATAATTCCACCAAACTCTCTCATATTATTGTGGCAAAAATAAATAAAACGAGGCCAATCATCTGTTTTTATAAGATATGTTAAATAGTATAACTAAACAAAAAAAAAAATATATATATATATATATATACACATCAATATTACATAAAACTATTAGAGATATACATCTATATTATATAGGCAATAAATCCTTCCAATTTTGTGCTGATTTTAAAAAAAAAAAAAAACAAAAAAAAAAAATCTTTTTCCATGGGTGTTAAAGGATATTTTTCATTCTTTAACCCATTTTGTAATCTACGTACTGATGGCAGATGCTCTAATTAAGGACTATCGAATAATTTTTTTTAATTAATATTTGTTTATTTTTTTTATTTATTCCACGAAAAAGAAGGACTGATTTTTACCCCAAAAAAAAAGAAAAAAAAAACACAGAAAATTGAAAAGGACTTTAAAGTCACAAAAATCCCTGCACAGTATAGAATATGTAGTAGTTGTAGTGTGTGTGTGTATATAAATGTATATATATATATATATATATATATTTTTATTTTTTTTTTGGTTTTTGATCCTGTTACATATTTGGAGTCGGTACTTTTTTCTTTTTCGCATTCATTATCTAGTTAGGAGACAGTACTTGTAACTCAATATATTGCGTTAAGTCTATGGGAAAAAAAGAGTCCTTCGGGAGAGCCAGTGGCAAAGAAATAATTATAAATATTAACTTTTAAAGAGCAAGTAATAAAAATTAATAACATAAACAAACAAAAATTGATGGGCCACCGTGATAACCGGTTGGCAATTAAAAAAAAAAAAAAAAAAACAACAACAACAACAACAGTAAGCTTGCCGGCACAGCAAGGAAGTGCGATCCCTCTTATTATATGTCAATTTGAAGAATCACCTGATTTACACAAAGGACTGGACATCATCCTCCTCCCGAATGGATAAATCAGCAAACAACATAGGAGGCAGCTTTCTTTTCTTTTCTTTTTTTCTTTGGTTAAAAGAGAGGAAGCAGATCCTCTTCAGAAAATTCATCAAGAAGGCACAGCAAGGAATTATAAGTGTTTCCTTACATATGTAATTTTATTTTTGATTTCTTAAATTTTGATACGGAGAAACGCATAATATGTAGAAGGTATAGTAAACTATTTTTTTAAGGCTAAATGGCATATTTTGACAAGTGATCATGATCTAGACTTATTTAATGGTAGTTCCAATCCCAAAAGATATGTATATCATGCTTGGTTAATATTTTCCATCATTTCTAAGTCATTTTAATCTGTTTAGCTGGCAATGGTGTGATTTGAATTTAAATTTTGCAGAATTTTAAATTTTGATATCATATTAAATTATCATCTGATTCTAAAAATTTAAACTATTAAAATGTAATTTATTATATATATTAAGTTTTGTTAATTGTAGTCAATTTGTGTAATTCAAATGTTATATTTAAAAATAAAAAAATATTTGTTTTCTTCATTTTCTGTTTTTTGCAAACATTTAATACATACCATGCTACATCAATATCATATATCATAAAGTAATCTATCCAGCCCACCAATGTAAAATTTTAAGCGAATCATTATTATTTTATAAAAAAAAAAAAAAAAAAAATTGTCTTACAAGGTGGGACAATGCAACTTGCAATATATGCTCTCTCTCTCTCTCTCTATCTATCTATATATATATATATATATATTTATTTATTTGTAGACCATTAAAGGTGGTAACTTAGTGAAAAGAAATCGATTTACTTTAATATTTTTGGATTTAAAAATTTAAATTTAAATTTTGACAAACTTCATTGTTATTTCAAATAATTTCATATCATTAATCCGCATGATATAGGATTTCCATTTTATGACTATGATACTATCGTGAGATATATTTTTTTATTATCAATATATATATATATATATGTATTTTGTCTATATATATATGTATACTTGTTGACAAAAGTTAAATTATGTTTATTGCCAATCCCATATGTAATTCTATTGGTTGGGGCTACTAGCGTGGTATGCTTGCGTAGTAAATAATTTCTCCTTATGGAGGGTGTAGACCCTTGAAAGCTGCTGTCTGCCTGTCTTTGGCCTTTTCGTCCCTATATATAGCTTCCCATTCTTGTCACTATACCTGGCAATTCGGGTTGGTGGGTCGTGTTCGTGTCAACCCGTTTAATAATCGTGTCAAAAATGCCTAACCCGAACACGACCCATTTATTAATCGTGTCAGGTACCTAAAACACTAACCCGACCTGTTTATAAACAGGTCAACACGACACGACCCGTTTAACACGATTATTTTAACGGCTCGTGTTGACCTATTAACCCGTTACCCTGAAATTGACCTATTAACCCGAAAACTTACCTATTAACCCGTTAACCCGAAAATTAACCTATTAACCCGAAATTGTTTTTTATTTTTATGTTTTTGTTTTATTAAAGATGTATTTTTTGTTTTTAAAAAATTAGTAATAGAAAATTATTTTTATAAAATTTTTAATTTATAATATTTTTTAGTTATTAAATATTATATTAGTGATAAAATATTAATTTAAAATTAAATTTAAATGGATTGTAATAGGTATATAATCGTGTCGGGTTGAAACTGACACGTTTAATAAATGGGTCGTAACGGGTCAATTTCGAGTTAAACAGGTCAACCCGAAAATGACACGATTAATAATCGTGTTAAACGGGTTGACCCGATTATGACCCGAACTCATTTATAATAAACCCAAACCCATTTATTCCGTGTCGTTTTCGAGTCGTGTCGCCGTGTCATGATCTAAATTGCCAGGTCTACTTGTCACCACTTCATCACACACTTGTGACTTGCGGCATCAAGGGACTCTGACAAGTTTTTTATCCAACGTCGGTTAGTCGTCTTATCATTTTTGTGCCATAAATTTCTGTCTGTTTTTCTTTTTAATTTTATATTTTTTTAAATAGTATTAGTATCCTATATGGCTTCGATGGATGGATTAATACTTTATTATTTTAGGTAGAAAAACTAAGCTATATGCCATTTTGCCTCCATTTACACAAAAATTTACTTTGTTCATAAAGAATGTTAAAAATGTCAAACAAAAATTTAAATTTTGAATTGTTTGTAGTCTTAAATTTCTCTATTTTAGCAATACTAATTGATACGTCAACCATAAACGGTACATTATTAATGCAAAATTATTTGTGTAAAATCCCTCTTATAAAATTGAGAGAAGAAATTTCACTTTATTAACAGTAAAGGAGCTCCTTCTCTCTATATCATTACTTATAAACCATTTTACTATTTCTACTGTTTTCAAACCTGTGAAGAATTTTATTTTATTTTATTTTTTGGGCGGGCGCGCAAGGAAAATACATATTCATTGTTTTAGTTGCAGGAATATTAGATGGCCGTTTTTGGTATAATGGTGGTGAACCAAAGTGGTTATTTAACTGTGATAGGATATATATGAATTTGGTGACAGAACTAAGAGAAAAATTAAAGGAACGAGAGTCACATAGTTCAATTTTCATTTCACCTTTTTCCTAATGTATTTAATTCCAACTGAGCCAATTTTCTGAAAAGTTGAGAATATACTTAGATTAAGCAAAAATCCTTTAGGCGTGTGAAGACAGAGACCACACCGGTCAGGTCATGACTCTCTGCAATTTGTGGGCACAGATTCTCATCTTTATTTATTTTTCTTAATTTGCACTTAAATAAATGCATAAAAAGAAAATGGGAACCAACTCATGCTTTTAATTTAATTCCTTCAATTGTATCGAATAACTGTGTTTTTTTTTTTTTTTTTTAATGAGTTGTATAAAAAATGTGGGGACAGAAATGGAAGAAGATTTTTGGTAAAAAAGCATAAAGTAATATGATTGCAAAGGTATTTTTATCTAAAAAAATTATTTTTATCAATGATTTATATATATATATATATTATATATTTATTTATTTATCAAATATCAATGATTCAATGTTGATTTCAATGTTTAAGTATAAATTTGATTCCATTTCACCTTCTTTTTTATTCCACTTTTTTCTTTTCCAATCCATTAATGAATCCTGCAACTAAACGTCATCTTATATTTTTCCAATTTTAAGGAATCATGAACAATAGATCATCTTTATAAAAATAAATAAATAAATAATAACTGTAATTTTTTTTGTTGGTCCATAAAATAAAGCTCTACCTTCATATATCTAGCGTAAGGTATCCCCTAATTAATTTACGTTGCTTGTTTTGTCATTTATGGACTTGTTGAAGCTGGGGAAAGGGAAATATGGAAGAAGAGAAGGTTTTAAAAGACTTCCCTGATAAGCAGATAACAATCGACATTAATCCAGAGGAATTGGAACGTGCAAGGGTGTCCCCTGATAGGCTTCCCATCATGAAGAGTCCAGAGATATTGGAACCGGAACATCACATTGACAAAGATCTGCGTGCAGCGCTGCAAGGTAGGTGTAGAGCGGTGCCCTCTGTTACATTTAGGCCTGAGGAATCGGAAGCTAACGGGGAAGATCCGAGTGATTGGATCATCTACAAGGTTCCCAATAAGCTCCGGAAGATACGTCCAGCAGCTTACACTCCCCAACTAGTTTCAATTGGGCCTTTTCACCATGGCGTATCAAACTTAAAGGCCATGGAACATTATAAAGCCAAGTACATGGAAAAATTCCTGAGACGGTCCATCTGTAATCATATTAACGAGGAGGATTTAATCCACGAGATCACGAACACGAAAGAAGATGGGAAACTTGTGGAAAAAGCCGAGCGTAGCTATAAAGAAGAGACCTTTGAGCCTGAGAATAAGAAAAAGTACAGAAGGGACTCGAAAAAGTACTGGGAGGACCCGAAAAATATTTTACGAGATGCCTGCTTCATCCTTGAGCTCTTCCTTAGAAACCACGAAAATCCATTTTCACCTCCCGATGAAGAAGATAATAAAGAAGACGAGAAATATTCAGGGGAATACATATTAAGTCCATGGGTTAAGGCATCTATAGAACAGGACTTGATATTGCTGGAAAATCAACTTCCCTTTTTTGTTCTCACTCGACTGTTCAACTTCATCTTCAATCATCCGTCGATAAATATTAATAATATCCCTGATTGTCCACCAGAGCTAAAGAATAATGAAGGTGATCAACTTGTCGATTTCTTAATACTAATTACCTGTGAATTCTTCAATGATTATTACAGTTATCGAAAATCTTGCACCGAGGAGAATTCCAAAAATAAACCTTTCTCCGAGTACTCCGAGGAGGAAAAGAAACAATTGGTGAGCGAAATGAAACCTATCAAACATCTCACTGATGACAAAACAGAAGAGTTTCCCAAGAGTTCTTATGGTTTGACCCGCTGTCTCTATTCTGCAAAGCAACTGGATGATGCGGGGGTGGCGTTTGGGCGTCCTAAAGATGCTACATATTTAACTCACATAAAGATTTGGCCTGATGTTAAGGACGATGATAAGTGCTGCTGGTGGAATTGCCGCGATCGCTGTTGGTGGAATGGCCGCGGTTGCTGTTGGTTAAATGGGTGCTGTGGGATTAATTGTTTGGAATTGAAAATCCCTCAATTGAAGGTAGATAACAACACCGACTGCATTTTCAGAAACATCATGGCGTTGGAGCAGTTTGTTTATCCAGATAAGCCTCGTATCTGCAATTATATTTTTCTGCTGGATCAACTCATCGACACCGTTGAAGATGTGGTTTTTCTGATTGACAAGGGAATCATTGAGAACTGGCTTGGCAGTAACAGGGACGTGGCTGCCTTGGTTAACAAACTCTGCGACCAAATTGTGACCCCGCGTTTCCTCTATACTGATATCTGCGACAAACTTAACAAGCATCACAACAAAAAATTGAATGTTGCCAGGTCAACTCTCAAGAGGGTTTACTTCAAGGATATTTGGACTGGCAGTTCCACTGTCGTAGGGCTTGTTTTCCTTGTGTTCTCCCTCTTCTCTACCTATTCTACCATCAAGAATCTCTTCTTTGTATGAGGGAAAATATGTCAATTAGCTACCTACCTAAAATATCAAGTGTGGTTCCTTACTAAGTCGACTGTTTTTATTTCTTTTTAATTTTGTCCAGATGTACGTGTCAAGTTTTGTTGATCTTGCAATTATTACTATTTATGTTCTTGAACCCAAAATAAATTATATAAATAAATAAAGCAATCAAGCATGAGCATATTTTCGCTAATAATTGTTTTTTATTTTCAATTTGCATCATATAAAAGGCTTGGGGAAAAAAGAAAGGGTTGATTGAATATTCACTGAAAAGAAAAGTGTAAATTTTTTAATTTATTTTTAATTCAAGTTAAAGAAAAGAGCCACATATGTGAAATTGAAAATAATTTTTAGAAAACTTAATTATACTAATAAGGGATTTGAAATCTATATGTTAAAAATTAAAATATTACTATTTTTCCCTACAAGCTTACAGAAAGTGGCTGATAATAAGTTTATATGATTTAAGGTGAAAAAAAAAAAAATTCCATCCCGACATTTAATCACTCTACAATCCAGAGGCAATCAAGCGTTTTGTTTGGTAATTTATGGCAACTGCAATGAGATTTAAAAAGTGCCATTTTTCATTCTTGGGGGCACAATAAAAGCTACTATTTTTTCAGTGTAATGATTTAAATTGAAATCCCCTCACCCTCACTATCCCCAAAAAAAAAAAAAAAAAATCAATTTTAACTGTATACTATTACAGATAGAACAGAATAGCGAACCCTTAAAAGTGTGTAATTTTGGGGTAGTATTTCTAAGTATCGTGGCATTTTTTTTAGTACCATTGTTCTTAGTTGTTTCGGTCATTGTAAGCATCAAGGATATGTCTTCTAATTAAATAACATTTGCCAATTTAATATCTTGAAATTTTCCATCTCCTTTTTTGCCAACCTAACCGAGTAGGATAAATGACGAACATTATACACTGCGCCCCCTTAACAAAAATTCAACTCTATGAGTATCGACTAAGTGTCTTATAGTGCCAAAACGGTATTAAAAATTCTCAATCATTATTCATGTGCTTTATTTTGTTATCTCTCTAGCTATTGTTTTTTCATACCACATTACCGCTACCGTCATCGAGTTTGGAAGGGATAAATATGTAAAATACAAACCACCTCGCAATCTTGTGTAAGTGTCTTGTTGGCTTGGGACTTGGGAGTTCACCAAATATATAACGAGTTTACACTGCTATTGTCAGATACTGCTAATTTTATTTCTAAGTCAGTTTTAGAAACCAAAATTTTTACCCAAAACATTTACCCCAAAAAAAAAAGTCTGTTTTAGGAAGTCGGTTTTATAAATATAACTTATATAATCATTTTAAAAGAAAATAAACAGTATGTGAGTAGAAAGATATTGAATTATAAAACAACAAAATAAAAATGAAACTAAAAGATAAAATTTTAAGAATCTAAAAATTGTATTTTTAGGGGGAAAAACAATCTGGTGTAGAACGAAGGTGGCATGCAGAAACAAAAAAAGAAAAAATTAAGAACACATGGCCACACTAACTTTTCTTTCCTACCGATAGCATCTCTGCCTCAAGTTCCTGTATGCAGCCTCCAAATAAAAAATAAAAATAAAAGAAAAAACGCAAAAAAAAAAAAAAATAACAACTTCCATTTCCAACTTTTTACGAACACATAAAAACATTTTTTGTTTTCAAAAAAAAAATAAATAAAAGCGAAATAGAAAAGGAGGTGTCATTTGATAGTATGATTACTTTTTATTTTTCTCTATTTAATAGTATATAATTAGCTCATATAAAATGTTATTTAAGGATAGTTATCGTTTTGTTAAACATATTAAACAAATAAGAACTGAAAAAAAATGAAAATAAAAAATATTAAATGCCAATACAATTTAAAATTATATTCAATTATATATATATATATTAACTTTATAACTAACTTAAATGCCTAATAAACTTTAGCAACAGCTAACAACATTTAGACATAGTAAAAGATAAAAACCGAAACTAAAAATCAACGCATATTATGTATCTAAGAAAAACAAACCACAAACAAAAGACGGACTTTAGTAACAAATGGGCCTGGACTCCAATAACAAACGGGCCTTATTAACAACCCGTTAATAAAAGGGGAATTTGGCCCAATACCCCCATAGGATCGAGCTTCATGAATTTTGCCCCCTCAATTCATTTCTTTTTTGATCTACCCCTTAATATCCCTTATAACCCTCAAACAAAAAACAATTACTTACATATCCTTTTATTTATTTTAAAATATAAAAAAAAACCACTTGGTGAGCGCAAAAACCCATGGCGTGAGAACCAGAGGCCGTATCATCGAGACCATTTTGTGGAGATCGCGGCTTTTCAGTCAGCCGCCGGCGCGGTACTGTGTGATCTAGCGCAGAGAAAGTTGAAGATTGAAGAAGATGGCATGGAGGCAAATGCTCTTCAAGGGGAGCCCAATTTCTCAACCCCTTTCACCAACTGGGTTCGCTAGATTCTTCTCCAAGCCATCCCCTTATGCAGGTTAGTGATTTTTTTGTCCTGGGTTTAGTAACCCATAAAA
Organism: Ziziphus jujuba; assembly: GCF_031755915.1. NCBI lineage: Eukaryota > Viridiplantae > Streptophyta > Magnoliopsida > Rosales > Rhamnaceae > Ziziphus > Ziziphus jujuba. The sequence goes on along the minus strand of NC_083385.1, from coordinate 5,083,312 downwards.
AGATTTTCTTACTTTCTGTTCGGTTCCCAGAGCAAGAAAAGAGAATTGATAAAGAAGAAAATTTTTCTGGGTTCTTGTGAATTTTGTGATTTGAACTTTGTAAAAAAATTGTCGATAGAAAGAGAGATCCAAGTAGCTGTTTTTGGCTGCTGAGTTAGAATCGAAATGGGTAAAATTGAATTTTATGTGTAAATCCAGGATTTACAGAGTGAGAAACTTGGCTGGTATTGAAGTTAATAGATTCACAGATAGGAAACATAGAGGAAAAAATGATGAATAAGGTTGATTATGCTTAGTTTCCCGCATTGTTTGGTTGGTGAGAAAGATGGGGAATAAAGGAAAAGGAAATATTGGTTTATAATTTATTTATCATTATTTGAGAAACTTATCTATACCAAGCTGATTATTGAATGCTGAATAACTCTTTAAGTTGGAAAAAGAAACATGGTTTTTGTTTCAACGTTATTATAGCATTGAAAAACCGTGTTCACTCTTGTCTGGTTGCTAAATGACTGATAAAGATGAAGAAAAGCAGAATTTGATGTTCTCTGTTTTGGTGATTTTACTTTTAGTGACTGGGAATTAATCCTACAAATCATGTTTTATGTTGGCTCAAGTGAGCAAGATTCATGCTTCCTGATGAGTGATGTACTTGAGCATGAAAGTTTATATGAAATAAAATTTGTTAGAATTAGATTAGATTACTGTGAAAGTGTTATAGTCAGTAGGAGATCTAAAGTTGTTGCTTTTGTTGCAGTGAAAGTTGGAATTCCAGAATTTTTAAATGGAATAGGCAAAGGGGTGGAATCCCATGCGGCTAAGCTTGAAACCGAGGTGGGCGACTTCCAGAAACTGCTTGTCACTCGGACGCTCAGGCTGAAGAAACTTGGCATCCCTTGCAAACAGGTATTTCCTAAATCTTTATCTACTATATATGCACATACTTGAAGCCCTCTGCCTTTTGGGTATATTATAATTCTTTCAGTATATCCATCAATACATCTGATAGTATTGCAGATCAGAAAATTTGGTTATAGATTGCTTGCTTAAATCTAAGTGAAAGATTTCATGAAAAGTAGGGTGATTAATTTATGTTTATGGTTTCTTAAACTCTTCTAACGAAGAAAGTTTAGGGATGCTTAAAGGAAACTCTGACTATCCGGGAATGGTTAATTTATCTTTTAGTTTGGCAATGGTACTGCAACTTGAAATCACCTTAGTTCTGGAGTTTTGTTCTTTGTTCTGTTCCAATGGTTGCAAATATTTTTGTTTTACTGGGCAAAAGTGAAAATGTTTCAGGAAGACAGCATGCAGAATTGCTTTGAGAGCTGTCATTTATATCATACTGGTAGAAAGAAAAGATGTTATTTAACGAAAATGTTTACCAAAATTGAAATGCAGTGCCGGAGTATGTGTTGCTTTATATTTGGTAATGATATAAACTTTCTAAATACTGACTCAAATGAGTTTAGGCTTCTTCCCTAAGTGATGTAATATTTTCTTGTCTTGTTGTACTGACTTTTGCTTCTGAAATACTGTAGGCCTTGTCTTCTTCTTCATTTCTCTATCTAAGAAGAAAGAGTTAAAAGTAGTGCATATATTTTTTGTTCTGCTACTTGTTAAATTTGTTGGTGAAAGGCGTAATGAAAGTTGCGGTTTTCTTTAGGATTAAGTTCTTTGGGACTTAGCTTCATTTGATGGTTTGAAGAGATTAGATTACTTATATCTGAATATGATTTTTGTTTTTCAGAGGAAGCTGATATTGACACATGCCCACAAGTATAGGCTGGGACTATGGAGGCCTCGAGCGGTACCAATGAAATCCTAACTAGTTTAGGACTAGCTTGGTTATTGAGAATGTATCAAATGTCACATTACAGGTGGAACTATGCAGGTTTTACTTTTGTTTCTTAGTAAAGATGTCATTGCAGAGTGATGTAGGAAACATGCAGAATTTGATGTCATCTGGTGTTCAACGTTCACAATGCCTTGATAAGCCCATTATCATTGTGAAGTTTCGAATTATTTTGATATCCTTCTGGTTCAAATTAATTTGTTTAATTGTCAACTTTATCCCGGATAACCAAATAATAGGATAAATGAGTTTTAATTAGTTCAACTTAGTTTAAAAAACAAGTAAGAAGTTGAATTAGTAATGAATATTCATCCAGCAATAATGTTTACAGTAGTAGCAGAGGCATAGACTATGCAATAGAATTCTCCGTTATTGTATTCTGCTGTTTCTGCTACATGAAGAAATAGCTCTTTAAAAACTCGTTACAACCTCAAACTTGGTACTCTGTTCTGTAAGCCAAATTCAGCTCTCTCTGTTTGTGTCTCGAAACATAATACTCATCTAAATGGTAGTCGAACTCGAGACCTTATGTCTAAGATAAATGGAAGAATTCAGAGCTCCTTATCATGCTCAAAGCCAAACAAGTTGCTTTCATCTATAAAATAAAAGCGAAAATCATATAGTAAACTAAGAAGCAACATAGGCATAGTATCTTCAAACTTAATCGGCCTCAAAACTCCAATTGAATGGAGTTGACTGAATACACAATTGGTTTTAAAGACTGCCATAATGCCAGTGACAACTGATGTACATGCTTGGAGTCTTAGGCACTTCAACATTCTCATCATATCTTCTGATGTATACAAATTCTACAATGGACCCAATAGAGGTACCTATAAGATAAAACATAAGGTAACTTCTGGTTAGAACTCACAAAATCCATGTTAGCAATAGCTGCAGACAGTTTATATGAGAACTCGACCGATATAGAGAAAACATACGTGGGTAGAGAGGAGCAAGGTCCAGATGGGTTGTTATGGGTACAAAACTTGCTTCATGCCATCGAAAACCACTACATTGCTCCCTGGTTTGTAGTTCGTTTACACTGCAATCACATCTGGAGCAAGTTCCCGAATTCATAAAAAGCCTATTACAATGTATCGTGTAGTCACAAAGATTATAACATGAAAACTATTCTCAAGCTTGCGAACAAAAAACATAGGAGAAAGTACTTGAAACAGGTCATACTCATGAACAGATACACAAAAGTACTTGAAACAGGTCATACTCATGAACAGATACACAAAAGGATGACAGAACATTTGGTTGCTAATTCATGCCTGCCAGTGCTACGTGTGGTGACAATATGTATGAGATTGGTTCCCCATACAGCCTGATCGAAAGATGAATTCATATTGCCCACTGGAGTAATTATAAAAAAATACAACAAAAATAAAGGAAAAAGATCGATGGGCAAATCGTACATGAATCCATATGGTTTTACAATTTTGAAGATGAACACAGGAAACTGCATCACATCATACACGAGAACCCAAGATACCTGAAAGTTAGAAAACAAATATACCAATACAGTTATCTTCACCTTGTAAAGTTACCCTAAAACAAGAGACATAACCCCAATAAGCAGAGGTATCTTTACCTTGTAAAATTATCACAAAGCAGAAGATAATGGTAACAGCCATCGCAATCAGGTTGATATTGGGTGATGATACACGTCACCTCCAATTGTAGCACCAATAGTTGGCGCTAAAGATGTTAGAGCTAAAGATGCGTCCAAAGCTGGGGAGCATTCTAGTGGCCCTCCAGATTCTAATTTCAGGGTATGCAATTGTTACTTGCACGCAAATTTATATTTCATATGTTGTACTAATATATGTTGACTTATGTTTTGGATATTGATATTGATTAGCTTGCTTGCTTGGAGGCAAAAGTTGATGAATTAAATAAAGAGATGGCAGCGTTAAGGAAGATGTTTAGTTCTGTTATTGACCAACAAAAGCATCAGGTATCATTTAGACAACTTAGTATACTTTACTTTAGTGCTTCAGTATTATTAAATTACATATTGTAATTCAGCAATTACAATTTTTCCAGAGGGCATTTGTAGTTTCCCGACAGTTTCGTCGATAATTTCCCGAGGGTGAACAGTCATCAATTTTTTGCAAACTTTGATACACTTTTATGAAATTTTTTGATTTTCTCTCCTTAGTACAATTATAGAATCCATGTTTTGCATGTTTTTTCATTCAACACACTTTAGGGGCCTTGTGGGGTCCAAAAAATTGGCAAAACAATACGTACTGTACATCATCGGGAAATTACCGGCGAAACTGTCGGTAATTTTTCCAGGGGGCATTTGTAGTTTCCCGACAGTTTCGTCGGTAATTTCCCGAGGGTGAACAGTTAGCTTATTTTTTGCAAACTTTGATACACTTTTATGAAATTTTTTGATTTTCTCTCCTTAGTACAATTATAGAATCCATGTTTAGCATGTTTTTTCATTCAACACACCTTAGGGGCCTTGTGGGGTAAAAACAATTGGCAAAACAATACGTACTGTACATCCTCGGAAAATTACCGATGAAACTGTCGGTAATTTTTCCAAGGGGCATTTGTAGTTTCCCGACAGTTTCATCGGTAATTTCCCGAGGGTGAACAGTTAGCTTATTTTTTGCAAACTTTGATACACTTTTATGAAATTTTTTGATTTTCTCTCCTTAGTACAATTATAGAATCCATGTTTTGCATGCTTTTTCATTCAACACACCTTAGGGGCCTTGTGGGGTAAAAAAAATTGGCAAAACAATACGTACTGTACATCCTCGGGAAATTACCGACGAAACTGTCATTAATTTTTCCAGGGGGCATTTGTAGTTTCCCGACGGTTTTGTCGGTAATTTCCCGATGGTGAACAGTCATCAATTTTTTGCAAACTTTGATACACTTTTATGAAATTTTTTGATTTTCTCTCCTTAGTACAATTATAGAATCCATGTTTTGCATGTTTTTTCATTCAACACACCTTAGGGGCCTTGTGAGGTAAAAAAAAATTGGTAAAACAATACGTACTGTACATACTCGGGAAATTACCGACGAAACTGTCGGTAATTTTTCCAGGGGGCATTTGTAGTTTCCCGACAGTTTCGTCGGTAATTTCCCGAGGGTGAACAGTTAGCTTATTTTTTGCAAACTTTGATACACTTTTATGAAATTTTTTGATTTTCTCTCCTTAGTACAATTATAGAATCCATGTTTTGCATGCTTTTTCATTCAACACACCTTAGGGGCCTTGTGGGGTAAAAACAATTGGCAAAACAATACGTACTGTACATCCTTGGGAAATTACCGACGAAACTGTCGGTAATTTTTCCAGGGGGCATTTGTAGTTTCCCGACAGTTTCGTCGGTAATTTCCCAAGGGTGAACAGTTAGCTTATTTTTTGCAAACTTTGATACACTTTTATGAAATTTTTTGATTTTCTCTCCTTAGTACAATTATAGAATCCATGTTTTGCATGCTTTTTCATTCAACACACCTTAGGGGCCTTGTGGGGTAAAAAAAATTGGCAAAACAATACGTACTGTACATCCTCGGGAAATTACCGACGAAACTGTCATTAATTTTTCCAGGGGGCATTTGTAGTTTCCCGACGGTTTTGTCGGTAATTTCCCGATGGTGAACAGTCATCAATTTTTTGCAAACTTTGATACACTTTTATGAAATTTTTTGATTTTCTCTCCTTAGTACAATTATAGAATCCATGTTTTGCATGTTTTTTCATTCAACACACCTTAGGGGCCTTGTGAGGTAAAAAAAAATTGGTAAAACAATACGTACTGTACATACTCGGGAAATTACCGACGAAACTGTCGGTAATTTTTCCAGAGGGCATTCGTAGTTTCCCGACGATTTCGTCGGGAATTACCGAGGGTGAACAGTATACTTATTTTTTGCAAACTTTGATACACTTTTATGAAATTTTATGATTTTCTCTCCTTAGTACAATTATAGAATCCATGTTTTGCATGTTTTTTCATTCAACACACATTAGGGGCCTTGTGGGGTCCAAAAAATTGGCAAAATATGCCGTACTGTACACCATCGGGAATTACCGACGAAACTGTCGGTAATTTTTCCAGAGGGTATTTGTAGTTTACCGAAGATTTCCTCGGGAATTACCGATGGTGAACAGTTATTGACAAGAGAATCATGTACAAAAACTGAAAACAAAATCTGAATATGGAAGAAATTGGATCCTTTCACAAATATGGAAGTTTCCTTTTTTTTTTTCTTTTTTGTTTATTACATTTTGGTATCTTTTTTTCTACAAAAATCCAGCTGAACACAACTCTATAATTCCTATGTTCCAAGATTATGTATAAGATTCGAAACATATTGGATACAAAGTCCTACAAGGTAGCAGACACGGCAAGACTTTGCTGACATACCTCATGCTGAACCAGAATCCTGATATCCCAAACAAAAATATATAAAAGAAAGAAAAAATTTGTGAAAAATTAAGTGAAAATTCAAACTCCAATGCCTGTTATCAACTGGCCCAGCGTGAAGGATTCTTTTCACATATACCAGGTTAGGCCATCTGCCTCTGTGCTAATAAGCCTTTGCAATTCAAATTTTTTTATGATGCTGAAGAATGATGCCTAAAATTCACACAGCAGCATGCATCTCTAGCCATCTTCGTGCTAAGATTTTCAAATTTGTTCAGAATGCTTTGAAGCAACCTGTGTGTCCACCGTTCTTGTGTCATGCTTTCTCTTGCTTCGTCTCTTTGATCTAGATGTGCGGGTCTTTGTAGGATGCTTTACAGCATGCTCTTGGATGCCCAACACTACATTTTCATTGGTAGGGAGTTCAGGAGGGGCATCAGGCCATGGTGTGCGTTTTGATGGTACATTGACCTCCAGAGGAGGATCAATTATCCATCTGTAAAGAGACCACACTAATGTCAAATGCATGTGCATAGGAAGAGATTCTGCTAAATGAATTTTAATTAAATAGGCAATTGACTGTCATGATTTTTGTGTGTCAATGATATATATTGAAATTTAGATGGCTTGATGAGGGGTGGGGGGAAAAAAAGCATTTCCATATGACAAAATTATTGACTAAAGGTAAAGATTTGCTGAACCAAAGTAAAATAAAAAGAAGCATGCTACATAAAATCATAGTACAATTATATAAGTCAATTGTTTAAAGGATTGTAGTCAAATTGCAAGTAAGAAAGCCCTTGGGAATGAGGTCAGAGGACTGAACAGAAATACATTGAAATGCCACACCAATACCACTTGACCACTTGAAACAATGCAATGACATTCACTTGAAAAGAGAAGTTGAGCATCATTGTCACATTCACAGGTAGGTTACTAATTTTAAGTTCTACCCATGTGTGATATTCAAAATCACAATTTCACAGCCACAATTTTATGCTTTGAAAATAAATTAGAGACGCATAGTACTTAGAAATTGAAGGATATAACAGCAGAAAGTTTAACATGACAAGATTATTACAAAACATTTCTACCAATTGTATATGATCATTGGCACTGTTGACTCCATCTATGCTTCAAATTTTTAAACAACCATGACAGCTTTCAGAATGCAAAAACCATATGCACTATAAAATGGAAAATGGATTGGAGACACAATAGGAAAGAAGATATGGTACCTGTAGGGCCAAACCATAACCGCCATTCACATCTTGCTCGAAATAAAGTAACTGGAAAATAAAGCAATTAGATTATAAATTTAATGTCACACCAGCAACACAAAAGAAAATGCGGATGCAGAGAGAGAGAGAGAGAGAGAGTTCATAGTCATCAAACATGGTATATAAACAATTTAAATGCAAAAATATGAAATATACATACCTTAAATTTGCTTTGTGCATTTGAAGTAACTCTTTCTACAATACCACACTCGGCTTGTTGCTCGTTGATCGTAACACCAAAGAAATGAGCATTTTGCTTATCCACCTGCAACAAAACAAAATCAACCAAACGGAAAATTCCAGAAAGAATGAAAGTCCATGATAACAAACATGAAAGCACCTTTCCACTAACTGATGATAGAATGGAATGTATCCCTACTTGGCTGTACTCCATCCAGCATCATATCATCATACATATCTCTCAGCAAGAAATGCCTACCACCACCGTTATTTAAAAAAAAAAAAAAACCAGAACACAACTTTCACAATTTCTCCCAAAAAAAAAAAATTTCCCAACACCACTAACAGAAAATCAAAATTAGAGCTGTTGCCTACCTGTTGCTTCTGCTTCTGCTCCTAGGGCTCTCTAAAATCCTGCAGTTTTCTCTCTGAGTCGCCTCTTCACCATCTCCTTCAAAACGCGCAGTCTCCACGCTTACAATCCGGCCGATTCATGAAAGGAAACAGAGGGCTCCTAAGGTCTGGTTATGGATAAAGAGATGGAGGGGAAAAGTCGAAGAAAGGAAAGAAAAAAACATATAAAAAAAAAAAAACACATAAGGGTATTTTGGGATTTTAAAAGATTGGAGGGGTAGATCAAAAAAGAAATGAATTGAGGGGGCAAAATTCATGAAGCTCGGTCCTATGGGGGTATTGGGCCAAATTCCCCTTAATAAAAATAAACAGATTAATGAAATGATGTAGAACAAAGAGATTAAGACTCTTTTTTGGATAACATATAATAATATAAGTTATATCACGCAAACCAAAAAAAAAAAAAGAAAAAAAAAAAAGATCGATCTGATCACCATATTGACCTTGCAAATGTAAATGCAAGTTTTTATTTTACTCATTTTTGTATTGTTCCTCTTAAAGTAAATTACCATAACCAACTACCATGAATTTCCCCTATTGCCACATGGCAAATTGCGTATTCCCCATTTTTCACATATTGTAAAAGAAGAAACACACTTGGTCAGTCCAGTCTTTGGACGCCTATAGGTAAAAATATTTATTGATGACTTTAATTTCTTCTAAATTATTTAGGACTTTATTTCATTTCTTTAAACATTAATACCACATAACTTGATTAGCTGTGCAGTTATATTTTCCTAATTCTTAAAAACAATGTACATTTAATTAACAGTTAAGATGTAATTTTCGTTTGCACTTTAATTAATGACTAAATATTTCTCAAAAGAAAAAATAAATAAATAACCAAATACTAGATTATAGGCAATAGCAAATAGGTGCAAAGTAAAGCAAATAAATTTGAACTATTTATAAGCAAAAAAATAAAAATAAGTCTTTTAACAGCTAATTAAAAATACACTGTACTTAAGCATTCCAACTAAAATTGCATGTTAAAAAAAAAATAAAATTAAGGACTAAAGTAATCATGAAAATTTCAGGAGCATTAGTACAAGAAATCTAAATCTTAATTAAAGTAACTTTTTTAAACCAAATTTTACATTAATTTTTTTCTATTCAACAAATTTTATTTATTCATTTATTTTATGTTACTTGAGTTGTACGATATATGAAGGTTCATGATAAAATAAAGTATGTATCCAATAGTGAGAATAATTTGACTTTTTTTTTTTTTTTGGTGGGTTAAAAAGTTGTGAGGACAGTAATATAGACTTAAGTTTAATCGATATTTCTAAATAAATAATTTATTAACCACATTGTTATTATTTATTAAAATTTTGATAAATATAACATTATTCATTGTTGCACATTAAAATATAAATATATATGTATATATATATATATAATATAAATGAAAAAATTCAATAAAAAAAGTGTAAATGTTAACTTTTACAGGGCAAATTTTAAAATAGAAAAAAAAAATGAAGGGAAACAGTCCATAGCCAACCCATAATAACCAGTTGTCAATTAAAAAAAAGCAATGGTAACGTTGCCGGCAGAGCAAGGACGTGCGATCCCTGTCTCATTCTTGATGAATTTTCTTTAGAGGAGCTGCCTCATCTCTTTTGACCAAAAAAATAATAAATAAATAAGAAAAATTTAAAAAGATGCCTTCTGTCGTGTTCGCTCATGTGTCTGTTGAGGAGGGCGATGTCCGTCTTTGCGCAAACCAGGTGATCCTTCAAATTCACATATAATACGAAAGCATCTGTGACAAGCTTTTTTTCGTTTAAGAGAAAATATATATATATATATATATATATGACCATCATTTTTTTCGTGCCAACTGATATTTAATATAATAATGATTTCACCAAACTCTCTTAAATTATTGTAGCAAAAAATAAATAAAATGATGGCCACCATCTATTTTTAGAAGATCTATATAATGGTATAACTAAACAAATAAATTAAAAACAATCCATATCAATAATAAAAACAATTATTATCAAAAATATATAATTTAAAACAACCAAAAAAAAACTAAATAAATAATATATATGTATACACATCAATATTATATAAAACTATTGAATATAAACATCTATGTCATATAGACAATAAATCCTTCCAATTTTATGCTTATCGAAAAAAAAAATATTTTTTTATGCTTGTTAAAGAATATTTTTCATTCTTCACCCCACTTTGTAATCCATGTAACTATTGTAGATGTTCTAATTAATGACAATCGAATAACTTTTTTTTTTTATTTTTTATTAACATCTGATTAATTTCTTTTATTAATTCCAAAAAAAGAAGAACTGATTTTTACCCATAAAAAAAAAAAAACAAAAACAAAAACAAAAGGGAAACACAGAAAATTGAAAAGGACTTAAAGTCACAAAGTCCCTGCACATTTTAGAATATGAAGTAGTAGTAGTTTATATATATATATATATATATATTTGTTTTTGATGATGTTATTTATTTGGAGTCAGCACTTTTTTTTCTTTTTGGCATTCTTTATCTATTATTATTATTATTTTGTTTTATTTATTATTTTTTTTTGGGGTTGTGGTAATGGCATTCTTTGTCTAACTATTGTAACTCGATATATTGCGTTAAGTCTATGGAAAAAAGAGTCCTTCGAAGATAGCCAGTGGCAAAGAAATAATTATAAATATTAACTTTTAAAAAGCAAATTATAAAAAATAATAACATAAACAAACTTAAACAAACAAAAATTGATGGGCCACCGTGATCACCGGTTGGCAATTAAAAAGAAAAAAGAAAAAAGCTACTACAACATCAACAAAGGTAAGGTTGTTGGCACAGCAACGAAGTGCCGATCCCTCATATTACATGTCAATTTGAAGAATCACCTGATTTACACAAAGTACAGGACATCATCCTCCTGAATCGATAAATCAGCAAACAACATAGGAGGCAGCTTTCTTTTCTTTTCTTTTTTTCTTTGGTCAAAAGAGAGGAAGATGATCCTCTTAAGAAAATTCATCAACAAGGCACAGCAAGGAATTATAAGTGTTTCCTTATATATGTAATTTTTTTTTTTCCCTTAAATTTTGATATGGAGAAACACGTAATATTTAGAAGGTATGGAAAACTAATTTTTTAAGGCTAAATAGCACATTTTGAGAAGTAGTTATGATCTAGGCTTTTTAAATGGTAGCTCTGATTACAAAATATATGTATGTCATGCTTTCTCAATATTTTTCTTATTGGTAAGTCATTGTTGGTAATGTTAGTGACTTGAACTTAAATTTTTGAAATTTAAAACTTTGATATTATATTAAATTATCATTTAATTTTAAAGACTTAAATTGTTGGAATGTAATTTATTATGCCTATCAAGTTTGATCAAAAGTAGCTAGCTAAGTCATGTAATTCTAATGTTATATTTGAAGCTAAATTTTTTTTTTCTTTCTCATCTAATCCATTAAATTAAAATTTTAAGCAAACATTATTATTTATTAAAAAAATAAAAGAAATTTTCTTACAAAGTGGGACAAGGCAAACTGCAATATATATATATATATATATATTTGTAGATCATTGAAGATGGTAACTTAAAGAAAATAAACCGATTTATCTTCATATTTATGAATTTTAAAATTTAAATTTAAATTTTGATAAATTCTATTATTGTTTAGGATAATCTCATCATCAATTCCTATGTTACAGTATTTCGGCCTGATGGCTATAACGAAGGCTATTAGATCAGCAGAAGGCATCTTTTTTTATTGCCAAAAAAATATATATACATATTTGTAGACAAATGTTAAATTATGTTGATTGTCAATCCAATGTGTGATTCTATTGGTTGGGGTTACTAGCATGGTGGTATGCCTGCGTAGTAAATAATTTCTCCTTACCTTGAAAGTTGTTGTGTGCCTGTCTTTTACCTTTTCGTCTCTGTATAATTAACTTTCCATTCTCGTCACCACTTCATCACACTCGACTTGTGGTAGGACTCTGCAAAGGGACTCTGCCAGTTTATTATCCAACGTCGGTTAGTTGTCTTATCATGTTTGTGCCATAAATTTCTATCTGCTTTTCTTTTTAATTTTTTTAATTTTATTTTTATTTTTTTAAATAGCAATAGTTTCCGACATGGTTTCCATAAATGGATTAATACTTTATTATTTTAGGAAGAAAAACTAAGATATATACCATTTTGCCTCGATTTGCACCAAATTTGCTTTGTTTATATAGAAAGTTAATAATGTCGAACAAAACTTTAAAGTTTGTACTGTTTCTAATCTTAAATTCCTCTATTTTAGCAATACTAATTGATACATAATTAATGCTGAAGAAAATTAATACTAAATTTCTCTTTTAACCATAAATGATACATTTTTATTTAAAAAAAAAAAACATAATGTATATTTAGTTTTTTGGTCAACCATAAATGTTGCATAATTAATGCAAAATTATTCGTGTAAAATCCCCTTATAAAATTGAGAGAAGAAATTTTAATGTTTTAGTTGCAGGAATCTTAGATGGCCGCTTTTGGTACAATCGTGGTGAACCAAAATGGTTATTTAACTGTGGTTGGATATATACTAGGAATTAGGTGACAGACCTAACAGAAAAATTGAAGGAACCAGAGTCATATGGTTCAATTTTCATTTCACTTTTTTTCCTAACGCATCAAATTCTAACTGAGCCAATTTCCTGAAAAATTGAAAACATATATAGGTTCAAATTATTTACTCTGCCTATACTAAATTGATAAAATATTTTCAATTCGTTTTATGCATGTCTACAGACATGGGAGAGATAAAGCCTTGTATAATAATTGACATTCCAGAGGAGTTGGAACCTGACTTGAAAAAAACATGTTGGATCCAGAGGGTTCCAAGGAAGCTTCGACAGGTAAACGAAGCAGCTTACACTCCCAAACTGATATCCATAGGCCCTTTTCACCATGGAAAACCAACACTCAATGTCATGGAAAACCACAAAACCAAATATTACCACAAATTCTGGGAAAGGGACTTCTGTAAACATATTAGGGAGAAGGATATTATCAGAGATTTCACCGGAGAAGTAACCAATCGCCGACAACGCATCCGGAATATCTATGCGGGGACCTTTGATCATGTGAAGGACATGAACCACTTCTTGGAGGTGATTTTGCGAGACTCCTGCTTCATCTTCGAGCTCTTCTTGAGAAACTTCGAAAATCGGCTTCACGATAAGAAGCCAGAGGATATAACTGACTATATATTGAGAACACCATGGCTGAAGACAAGTATAAAACTGGACTTGATAATGCTGGAAAATCAGCTACCATATTTTGTTTTCACCGAACTATTCGACTTCATCCTCGAAAACCAGCCGCAGAATTTGAATAACATCCCTCCTTATCTATCCAAAAGCCAAAGTGAAAGTGAACGCCACCATTTCATTATGAAGATGACCTGCGAATTCTTCAGTTATTATTACTACTCGTATGGAAAAGTAACAACATCCAAATCCCTTGTCTTCATTGCTGATTCGTTCGAATCCGACGAAATGCAACGCTTCAAGGACATCAAACATTTCACTGATTTGGTCAGGCAGTTCATGCGTCCAAGTAATTATGTTCCTAGTTCTGAACATGCCAACTGTCGCCATAGTGCAAAGGAACTAGACAGAGCAGGGGTGGACTTTGTGCCATGTAGTAACAGGTTCTTAACTGACATAAAGTTTAATGAAAAGGGTAACATATTGGAGGTCCCTACATTTGAGGTGACAGACTTCACAGAGTGCCTAATAAGGAATGTCATGGCGTTGGAGCAGTGTCTTTATCCTTTTGAGGCTCAAATCTGCAATTATATTTCCCTGCTTGATCAACTTATCAACACCGATGAAGATGTGAAATTGCTGGTTAAGAAGAAGGTTGTTGCTAACTGGCTAGGCAGCAATGATGCCGTTGCCCACTTGATTAACACGCTTTGAGACGAAACTCTGTTTTGCAAGTCCCTACTACGGTGAAATCCACAAACAACTTAACAAGGTTCACGAAAATTTTTGGAATGTTACCAAGGCAACACTGAAGAGAGTTTACTTCACGGATATTTGGACTGGCAGTTCTACTATTGTCGCTGTTGTTGTTGTTATATTCTCAATTTTTTCAGTCGCTTCCAACATCAAGGATTTGTTCTTCTAATTAACTCGCAGCATTCAAGGTCATCAATTCCTTATGAATGAAAAATGGGAATTTAGCTGGATATGATCAAATAACAGCACGTGTTTCCCCTTGAACGGTTAAATTTGTTTGTTTCTTTGTTTAATCTAAGACGTGTGTGTGTTGTTTGATGATTTTGGTTCTTTTTTTCGGATGTATGATATCGTAATTTGTCAAAAAACATAAAAATAAAAATAAAAAAACAAATGTAATGTTTTTTTATTTATTTATTTTTTTGATGAATAAATGATTTTCTATTCTATGACTTGAAGAATAAATAAAAGAAAAGGAATTGAACTTGGACAATCTAGTCATAGTCTAGTCTGAAAAATGTCATTGGGTCCGCTACTGTACATAATTGGGATGAGCCCAAAATATAGCAGTGCCTGGGTCGGAAACTTTAGTCTTTAGACCCAAGTTAATTCGTATGCCATTGATTCACCAATGTTCTTTTATTTTTCTATTTATTAGAAAAAGGTTTTCGGGAAATCAGGAAAATAATTATAATAAAAATCAATCTTCTCTTTTTAAATATTAATATTTTTAATTAGTTCTTGAAAATAAAATCTTCGTTATGTTCAAATCCTTTACTACTATTCCAAAAGACTGAGGTGTGTATATAGTACAGTTTTAGTTGGTCTTAAGCCCATTCTAGGTGGAGGGCCCAAGTTCAGCATGAGCCCGCTTAAACCTTACACAGACAGACAGGCCTCGCTTTGACAAAGAGAAGAGGAGGAAACTGAGAGAATGCATAAAAGGTCGAAGGGAGGGAGAGCAGAGAAATTGAGAGAATGAATTGTTGAATGAGATGGTGGAGGAGGAAGAGGTAGTAGACGTAGACAACAAGGAAGGTGGTGGTGCTGGTGCTGGTGCTGGTAGTGAGTCGCATTGGTGGTGGGGTATGGCAAGCGCAGCCCAGTTGGGATGGGGAACAGTGTCGTTGAGAAGAGGGTATACGGGGCACTCCAACCAAGTGCCCTTCAAAGCCTTCGCCGTTGCCTCCCTCTTCATTGGAGATGCTGTTAGAGCATATCCAATAGGCTTTTTAAAAGCTTCAATTTCTCCATTTTAAAGAATCACATTCATATGTTATAACTTTAATAGAATTTTTAAATTAAGAAGTTAAGTTAGAGAGTGAGGTTTAACTCTTTATATTTAGAGTCAAATCTCACTTTATAAATAAAACTTTTAATACAATTATTTATTATATCTATAATTTTCAATGCACAATTAATAATTTTATTTAATTTCATATTTCTTTTTTTACTTACACATACACACACACATATATATATATATACATACACACACATATATAAGCAATTTGTTGTTGTTGGATGTTGTAAAAATAAAAAATAATTATTTATTAAAAAATAAAAAATAAAGGGTAATGATATAGAGTGCTTTTGGAGTTGGATAAAAAATTTTACTCTTTATTTATTATATTCTCTCATATGTTTTTTATTTACAGTATCTTCAATAAAAAGCATTTTTTTTTAAATTAAAGAGCATCATAAAAAGAATAAAGTTTTATTAGGTTGATCAAAAAACTCTTTTAACTCTTCGTTTTGGTATTTTCTATAATCATTAATTATTGAATACTACAAAATAAAATAGTAAATATATGTTTCTATAAAAATTGTGCTCATGGTGGTGTTGAAATTTGTGTAACACCAAATAAAAAATGATATAAAATACAAATAGAAAATAGTTTTCACAATCTATATTTGAAGAATCAGATCCAATCAAAAATAAAAATACAAATATAATGTAATAAAACAAAATAAAATAAAAAATAAATTGAAGGGCTCTTTTTTAAGATTAACTTTTTAAAACAAAAAGTATGAAGAAATAAAAAGTATGACGGAAATACTCCAACCCTTTTGGATTGATGCTGATCAGAAAGCTGCTTCTCTCATCGCCCATTTTGATTTTTCTATAAGTAGTACATCTCATACACTGTCCTCACCACCAGCTTTCTTATTCATTATCATGCATTTTCAGCATTAACAATTTATCAAGTTCACTACATTTTCCCATTATCGGTATGCTATCTATAAAAATATATAGACACATAGTTTTATACATATAGTATACACATAGACCTGCATTACAATATGGGCATCGGTAATTTCTTAGCATCGAGAGATTGATCCACTCATATCATAGCAAAATTATTATTATTGTTTATTTATTTTCATCTCTAAGTTTCCATTAAATGGAGGGTTAAACATCAAGGGTCATGGTTATATGGCATATCCCATTAGGAATGGGAGAGTCAATTTATAACATTGCTTATTGCTAACATGCTCTGATTTGTTTACCTTAATTTGTTAATAATCTAACTTCTCAGTGTCATGATGAAAGTAGATTATATGACCTCAATTTTGTGTAGGGAGAGGGAAAGACTAAAGCAGCCTCCTAACACAGCGTTTAGAGTGATCAGGAATTTCAAGTTACTTGACCATTTACTTTAAGAAGAGTAAGGACCTCCTCTGCTCCCTGTCACTCTAGATAAAACCATTTTACTTAATCGTCGTTGTTTTGATCTGGTGGAGTCGACAGTTTCTTTTAAGCAAGGAAAAATAACACATATTCATTACTTTAGTTTCGATTATCTCAGCTGGCCATTTTTGGTAATAGTTGTGATGAACAAAAAGTATGTTTTGATTGGATGCCAAGAATTTGGTAAGAAAACTTTTGGTAAAAATTGAAAGAATGAGAATCATGTAGTTCAACTACTTCCGTTTCATTTTTTTCCCACTGCATATCCAATGGAGCCAATTTTCGAAAATGTAATAATACTAAATTGATTTGTTGTTGATTTGTTTTCTGTATGCTCTACGGATATGGAAGAAAAGGAGGCTTGCTCTGAGCGGACGATCATAATTGACATTCCAGAGGAGTTGGAACTTGATTTAAACAAAACATGTTGGATCCAGAGGGTTCCAAGGAAGCTTCGACAGGTAAATGAACCAACTTACACTCCCGAACTGATATCCATAGGCCATATTCACCATGGAAAACCAACACTCAATGCCATGGAAAACCACAAAACCAAATATTACCACAAATTTTGGGGAAAGGTGATGCGAATCTGTCCGAGCCCGCACAATCAACAACTCGTTGGGGTGCTGATCCGATACGGATGAAGACTAGGCCAATCACTAGGACTCAACCTAAGAGTTTTAAGGACAACCTTGCTGCCTTTATCTAGGGGACTTCATAATCAGCCTATTTGGCATCCTAAAAAGCATATGGAAGCTGATTTGGAGCCTAAATTGGTTAACGATTGGTCAATGTCAACTTAGTCAAAAAGATAGTATTTTAGTTTCCTAATTTGGTTTCTACTTTTTGTTTTAGGAAATTACCTTTACTTTTTTGTTTTTATTTATTTATTTGTTGGAAAAATAAGTTTAGAAAAGTTATTATTTTATTATTTTCATTGTAAATTAATTAATTTATAATTCAAAATAAAAGAATTAATTAATCCAAATTAATTTAGAAAAGGAGAGAGAAAATTCGACCATGCTTAGTTTCCTAATTCTATTGGCCGGTTTTTCCTTTAGCTTTTAGGGTTTTATTTTGTTTTCTTTTAGCCTTTAAAAGGGCTTGTTTTTAGGAAGAGTACACCATTAATAATATTCAGAATTTATTTTGTGAGATTAAATTTCTCTTTGTTCTTTTGAACACCTAAAACACCATTAGTGAATGATTATTTTAATTTGACTTATCAATAGGATATCCATCACCTATTGTGGCATATTCATTATACCAAGGTTTCTAATCATAGGTTGATTAGGGGTCAAGGTAACCATTAGAACTTGAACATAATTAGATCCGAGCTAATATAATACAGGTTTAGGCATAGGTCATCCTAGGTTCGTATAATTTGGTATCAGAGCCGAATTTTGTGCAGGTTTGATCTATCTTTATTTGCTTTATTTGTTTTTGTGTATTTTAGCATTAGGTTGAGGTTACTTCTACCATCATCACGTTCTGCATATTCAAAAAAAAAAAAAAATCTCATTCCTAGTTGAATTATGTTCTCTAGGTTTTATCGTTTTTTTTTTCCCCTAGTTTGTTGGTTGTTTTTCATCATTGTTCTTGTTAATTTGGTTTTTTTTTATTTTTCTTTGCTGTTTTAGTCTCAAACATTTGCATTCATATATTAAAAGAAAAAAAAAAGAGAGAGAGAGAAAAGAAGTGTGTTTGCGGCAACATATTAAAAAAAAAAAAAAAACTGCACATTTGTATTTTATTTTGGAGGTCAAGGGTTTGGTGGTTATTTGGTGTTGGAATTGCAAATTTTGGTGTTAAATCTACCTACTGCAGTTTTTTTTTAAGTTCTGCGAGTTAAAAAAAAAAAAAAAAGAAGAAAAAGTCGAATATAAAAAAAAAAAAATTGGTTTGTTGATTTTGGTGATGAAAATTTGTTGCTGGAAATTTTCTTGAAGCTGATGATTTGTTGATATTTATTCAAAATTTGGAATTTCTGGAGAATTATTTTTGTTTTTGGATATTTGAATTTTGGGTGCTTAAATTATTTGGATTAAAATTAGTTAAAGGATTTGATACAAAACTTGAATTACAAGAACAACAACCAACACTATTCTTTAATTTTGTTCGAAATGATTCTTGTTCCTGTTTGAAATTCTTTTTCTAAACTTTTATTCTTGAATCCTAAAATTCTTACCATCTGGTCCAGTTCTTCTTGATTCCGAAATTTCCCTTGTTAATTTGCTTTATTTTGCCTAAAAAAGCCAAAAACTAGAATTTGCCAATTCATTCAATATTGCTTGTTTTTGCTACTAGTTTGTTGATAAGTTAAATTAAAATATACTTGTGATCTAATTGCTGTTTTGTGGGTTTTTTAATTAGAGCTTTGAGATAATTCATTGAGAGGTAAAAGGCAAGAGTGTGTGAGCTTAAAAGAGGGTAAAAGCCAAAACTAGTGTGAAAACACGATTGTCGAGACCTTGATTGAGTGAAACACGTAAGGGAGTGACTTTGATGAGGTCTTATTTTATTTTTGTATTATTCATACTAATATGGCAGATTCAAGAGTGAGAGGAGGAGATCAACCAATGAGAATTAATGAAGAAGCATCCATAGGATTAAAAGGAGATTCCCAAGGAGGGCTTAATACAAGGTTTGATGCTCATGGGAGCCGAGGTCGAGGGTGAATTAAGGAAGAATTCAGGGAAGACAACTTTGGAGATGACTTGGATGAGGGATATGATAAAATTTTTGAACCTCAAGGAAGACCAATCCATGGGAGACCAACAAGGAATGATAATGATAATCTTGGGAATATAAAAGTAAACATACCACCTTTCATGGGAAAAAGTGATCCAGAGGCTTACTTGGAATGGGAAAAGCATATGGAAATGATTTTTTATTGTCACAACTATTCGGAGGCTAAGAAGGTGAAATTAGCAGTAATGGAATTTGGACATTATGCCCCCCAATGGTGAACCAATGAGCAAAACACCCAAAAGAGAGTTGGTGATGACTTGATCACTACATGGCGACAAATGAAAAAGGCCATGAGGAAGTGACTCGTACCATCACACTATCATAGGTTGCTGCATCAAAGACTTCAATCTTTATTTCAAGGAACTAGGTCCTTGGAGGATTATTACAAGGAGATGGAGATACTTATGATGAGATTGAGCATGAATGAAGATAAAGAAGAAACCATGGTAAGGTGTCTTAGTGGTTTGAATCATGAAATAGCCAATCAACTAGAATTGCAACAATATGTGGAATTTGAGGAGATGTTGCATGTGGCTATTAACTTAGAGCATCAATTTAAGAGGAGGGCTGTAGGCTCACGGTTTGGAGATGTTTCCAACAACGGAAGATCAAATCCAAGTGGCTGAAAAAACAATCCTACCTTTGAAAATAAGCCAAAGCTTAAAGTTGGAGATGAAAGTTCAAATCGGCCAAAAAGGGAGTCCAAAGCCGAATCTGTCCAAGCACCAAAGAAAAGGTAAAATCTGATCCTAAACCTTCAAGATCTAGAGAAATTATTTGTTTTAAATGCAAGGAACAAGGACACATCACTAGCCAATGCCCAAATAGGAGGATTATGGTGCTGAAAGGTAATGGCGAACTAGAATCCGAAAGTGAAGAAAGTGATG
This sequence comes from Ziziphus jujuba, assembly GCF_031755915.1. NCBI lineage: Eukaryota > Viridiplantae > Streptophyta > Magnoliopsida > Rosales > Rhamnaceae > Ziziphus > Ziziphus jujuba. The sequence goes on along the minus strand of NC_083385.1, from coordinate 5,062,838 downwards.
CTGAAACTGAAATTGAAGATGAAGAAGTTGGAGATGATGGGCATGATGAATCCAAAACTCTCAAGGCATTTAGGGCTGATTTGATTTTAGTAGCAAGGAGGGTTCTAATTGTGTACAAGGATGAGGAAAATATCTTCCACACCCGATATGAAATCCAATGTAAGATTTGTAGTATGATTATTGATAGTAGAAGTTGTACAAATGTAATTAGTAACATGTGGTTGATAAATTAGGCTTAAAAACTATTAAATATCCTGAACCATATAGATTACAATGGCTTAATGATAGTGGTGAAATGAACGTCAATAAACAAGCCAAGGTAAAATTTAGCATAGATAAATATGTGGATGTTGTTTTGTGTGATATTGTGCCTATATATTCCGGACATATTTTATTAGGTAGACCATGGCGATTTGATAAAGACGCTACTCATTATGTTTGACAAAATTGTATTGTTTTTAGATTTGAAGGTAAGTTGGAGCCATTGACTCCCAAGGAAGTATATAGAGACTAATTATAAATACAACAAAGGAGGGAGGCCGAAAAACTCAAGGAGAAGGCTAGTATGTCACCAACGGCTTCACCATCCATCCAGAAGGTAAGTCCGAGCTTGCTATCTAAGGTAAGCATTCTAAAACACAAATTAAGTGGAAAAAAATGAGAGAGCAAAAGTAGAGTGAGAAAAATAGAGAAACCCAAGAGCCATAGTGAGAAACCCGAGAGAGAGGAAAGATGTGTGGTGGCTGAAAGAGAGAAAGGAAAAGAAAGAAAAGAAAGAAAAAATAAAAATTTTTATTTGAGTTTTGGGGATGTTAATAAAGATATTTTGAGTAAGAAACCATTGCTAGTCATGAATTATAAAGATGCTTATTTAAAAATATTTTTGTTGCATAGAACTTTATCTTCCTTGTTGAGAGCTTTACTTTATGGAAATTCAAAGTTTTAGGAAAGATTGTTTGCTACTATTAAGTGTGATTTTAGCCAAAATGAGCTTGTATTTCTAGTATTTGTTGTGATAGTGTTTGACCCAAGAGATTTTGTTTGGTTTCATTTAAGAAAGGAGAGGTTTCCCAAGCAAAGAATGTCCAAGCTTATACCGCATGGAGATGGTCCTTTTCAAGTCTTGGAGTGGAATAATGAAAAAGCCACAAGCTTAATTTATCGGGTGAGCATAATGTTAGTGCTATATTTAATTTCATTGATTTATCTACTTTTGCTGTAGGTGATGACTTTGATTTGAGGGCAAATCCTTTTCAAGAGGAAGGGAATGATGCAAATCCGCCCGAGCCCGCACAACTGACAACCCGTTTGGGTGCTAACGCGATACGAATGAAGACTGGGCTGATCACTAGGGCTCAAGTTAAGAGTTTTAGGGAGACACTTGCTGCTTTTATCTAGGGGGTAATTCATTCTCAAGAGGACTTGTCCATATCCAAAGATCTAAGACCTGTTTTGGGCATACAAATGGTGGAAGCCGATATGGACTCGGGTAGCGGTTTTGGTGCATTTATGGATTCTGGACAGTGGGAAATGGGGTCAAATCTTCTTGAATTTACTTGATATCACTAAGAAGTCATGGCAACTAGTCAAGGCCGAAGCTAAACTGGTCATTTAAGTGGTATGCGCATGAGAGAGAAATTGGCCGGGTTTTGTCGTATTTTCTGCTGGCTTTACTGTGTTTTGCTAAATTGGATTTTTCTCTTTCCTCCAAGTGAGAGCAATGTGTGAGACATCATAATCAGCCTATTTGGCATCCTAAAAAGCATATGGAAGCTGATTTGGAGTGTAAATTGGTTAAAAATTGATCAAAGTCAACTTAGTCAAAAAGATAGTATTTTAGTTTCCTAATTTGGTTTCTATTTTTTGTTTTAGGAAATTACCTTTATTTTTTTGTTTTTATTCATTTATTTTTTGGACAAATAAGTTTAGAAAAGTTATTATTTTATTATTTTCATTGTAAATTAATTAATTCTTAATTCAAAATAAAGGAATTAATTAATCCAAATTAGTTTACGAAAGGAGAGAGAAAATTCGGCCATGCTTAGTTTCCTAATCCTATTGGCAGGTTTTTCCTTTAGCTTTTAGGATTTTATTTTGTTTTCTTTTAGCCTATAAAATGACTTGTTTTTTAGGAAAAACACACCATTAATAATATTCAGAATTTATTTTGTGAGATTGAATTTTTCTTTGGTCTTTTGAACACCTAAAACAGCATTATTAAATGAGTGTTTTAGTTTGACTTATCAATAGGATATTCATCACCTATTGTGGCATCTTTATTATACCAAGGTTTCTAATCACAGGTTGGTTAGGTGTCAAGGTGACCATTAGAATTTGAACATAATTAGATTCGGGCAAATATAATACGAGTTTAAGCGCATATCGTCCAAGGTTCATATCAAAAGGGACTTCTGTAAACACATCAGGGAGAATGATATTATCAGAGATTTCACCGAAGAACTAAGTGATTGCGAACCTCGCATCCGTGGATAGCTATGGGGGGACCTTTGATCATGTGAAGGACATGGACCACTTCTTGGAGGTTATTTTGCGAGATTCCTGCTTCATCTTCGAGCTCTTATTGAGAAACTTCGAAAATCTGCTTCATGATACGAAGCAAGACGATATAACAGACTATATATTGAGAACACCATGGCTGATCGATTGTATTGGGCTGGACTTGATAATGCTCGAAAATCAACTACCATATTTTGTTTTCACCAAACTTTTCGAATTCATCCTAGAAAACCAGCATGAGAATTTGAATAACATCCCTCCTTATCTATCTAAAAACCAAAATGAAAGTGAACGCCACCATTTCATTATGAAGATGACCTGCGAATTCTTCAATGGTTATTACTACTTCTATGGAAAAGTAACAACATCCGAATCCATACGCTCCATCTCACAATGCTTCCAAGACATCAAACATTTCACTAATTTGGTCAGGCAATTCATGTGTCCAAATAATTATGTTGCTAGTTCTGAATTTGCTGGCTGTCGCTATAGTACAAAAGAGCTAGACAAAGGAAGGGTGGATTTTGTGCCATGTGCTAACAAGTTCTTAACTGACATAAAGTTTAATAAAGAAGGTAACATATTAAAGGTCCCTCGTTTTTTGATAGGAGACAACACAGTGCCTCATGAGAAACATCATGGTGTTGGAGCAGTCAGTAGTGTCTTTATCCATATGACGCTCATATCTGCAATTATATTTCGCTGCTGGATCAACTTATCAACACTGTTGAAGATGTGAAATTGCTGGTTGAGAAGAAAATTGTTGATAACTGGCTATGTAGCAATAGCGCAGTTGCCGACTTGGTTAACAAGCTTTGCGATGAAATTTTTGCGGCGAAATTTTGGAATCAAGTTTCCGCTATGGTGATATCTGCATACAACTTAACAAGCTTCATGAAAATTTTGGAACGTTACCAAGGCAACACTGAAGAGAGTTTACTTCAGGGATATTTGGACTGGCAGTTCTACTATTGCTGCTGTTGTTGTTGTTATATTCACATTTGTCTTAGTCATTACCAACATTAAGGATTTGTTCTTCTAATTAGCTCGCAGCATGCAAGTAAATATATCAATTGGACAAATCTTCATGAAAGAAAATTTGAATTTAGCTAGATATGATCAAAATGAAAATAATTTTTTAAATGTTTTCATTAGAACAGTTATGTTTGTTTAATTTGACAATAAGTACTTTCAAAATTGACTATTTATTCCTTTGTTAGAGGTTTTCTACAAATGTCTGCAATCGAATAAATATCTTTACAAACGAATGGATCAGATCGAATTGGAAAATGGAAAGATTTGTACAAGTTATACTTTTCATCATCATTTTGTAGAAGACGTGCGTATAGTTGGTCGATTTTCTTGTATGTATGAAATGGAAATGTGATTGGGTAGTTGCTGTAAGGTAAGATGGATTGAGTCCAACAAAGCATTAGCTAGGTTGGAAACTCTAGCTTTTGACCCAAGCTAATTCGTATGTTAGTCATACTCTATTCTTTTTAATTATAATTATTAGAAAAGGTTTTCAGGAATCAGAAAAATAATAATTAAAAAAATCATCCATCTCTTTTTTTAAATAATTAAATATTTGTGATTTGTTTGTAAAAATAAAATCTTCATTTATTTCAAAATCCTTTACTATTATTCCAAAAGTTGGGGTGTATAGAGTATAGATTAATTTGTCCAAAGCTCATTCTATGTGGAGGGCCCAAATCTAGGATAAGCTCCATTAAACCTTACACAAACATACAGGCCTTTCTGACCTCATCCGTGTACTAAGAAATACAAGGAGGAAATGAGAAAATACCAAAAAATTAAAAAATTAAAAAAAGAGCAAAACAAAGGGAAAGCACAGAGAAATCGAGAATGAATGTTGAATGAGATGGTTGAGGAGGTAGTAGACGTAGAAGACAAGGAAGGTTGTGTGGGTGGTGAGTCGCATTGGTGGTGGTGTGGCGAGCGCAGCCCAGTAGCCTTCAACCTAATGCCCTTCAAAGCCTTAGCCGTTGCCTCCCTCTTCGTCGGCTCCGCTGCCTCTACCTCCATCGCTTCCCTCCAGGCTTTCGGCATCCACAAGGTCAAGTATGATTGTGTTAGAATGGAAGTAATTCAGCATTAGGACAATCAGAAAACTGAGCTTCCTCTAGGGAAACTATTATTTAAAGTGCCTAGTGAGTATTATCCAAGAAAATTAATACATATATATATATATATATATATCATATAAATGAAAAAATTCAATTAAGAAAAGTGTGAATATTATCTTTTATAGGGCAAATCTTAAAATAGAAAACAAAAAAAAGACGGAAAATATGCCCATAGACAAGTTGTCAATTTAAAAAAAAAAAAAAAAGCAGTGGCAACGTTGCCGGCACAGCAAGGAAGTGCGATCCCCGTATCTATATATATATATATATATATATAATATAAATGAAAAAAATTCAATAAAAAATTGTAAATATTAACTTTTATAAGGAAAATTTTAAAATAGAAAAAACAAGACGGAAAAATAGGCCCATAGCCAACCAATAATATCCGGTTGTCAATTTAAAAAAACAAAACATAAAAAATAAAAAGCAATGGTAACGTTGCCGGCACAGCAAGGAAGCGCGATCCCTGTATATATATATATATATAAATGGAAAAAAATTCAATAAAAAAGTGTAAATATTAACTTTTATAGGGTAAATTTTAAAATAGAAAAAAAAGAACCTCACTTTTGACCAAAAACAAATAGAGCCAAAAGAGAAAAGATGCCTCCAGTCTTGTTGGCTCATGTATCTGTTAAGGAGGACGATTTCTGTCCTTTGTGTAAATCACGTGATCCTTCAAAAAGTCACACATAATATGAATATGTCACGAGCTTTTTTCGTTTGAGAGAAAATATGCTACCATCTCTTTTTATGACATGGTGACATATTTTTATGACATGGTGACATGTTTAATATAATAATAATTCCACCAAACTCTTTTAAAATATTGTGGCGAAAATAAATAAAATGAGAGCCACCATCTATTTTTACAAGATCTATTAAATGGTATAACTTAAAAAAAAAAAGGTTAAAAACAATCCATATCAATAATAAAAACAATTATTATCAAGAATATAAAATTTAAAACAAAAAAAGAAAAGAAAATATATATATACACATCAATATTACATAAAATTATTAGAGATAAACATCTATTTATATCATATTAGACAATAAATCCTTTTAATTTTGTACTTATCTTAAAAAAATATTTTTACATGGGTGTTAAAAGATATTTTTCAATCGTCACCTCACTTTGTAAGTAGATGCTCTCATTAATGGCAATCGAATAACTCTTATTTTTTAATTAACATTTGATTTATTTCTTTTATTTATTCCACAAAAAGAAGAACTGATTTTTACCATAAAAAAGAAAAAACGAAAAAAAAAAAAAAAAAACAAAAACAAAAGGGAAACAAAGAAAATTGAGAAGGTCTTAAAGTTACAGTGTAGAAAATACAGTAATAATAGCTTTTATATATATAAGGCATGGTTATGGTGCGTGCGGTGCGGATCCATATGCGGATGGGTAAGCCCCGTAGCATTATCCTATATATATATATATATATATATATATTTGTTATGTGTTTTGCTTTTTATTGTGTTGCTTATTTGGAGCAGTATTCTTTTTCTTTTTGGCATTCTTTATTTATTTATTTATTATTATTATTATTGTTTTTTTAGGTAGTGGCATTCTTTATAGGACACACAATACTTGTAACTCAATGCATTGCGTTAAGTCTATGGAAAAAGAGTCCTTCGTAGATAGCCACTGGCAAAGAAATAATTATAAATACTAGCTTTTAAAGAGCAAATTATATAAACAACAACAACAAAGGTAAGGTTGCTGGTACAGCAAGGAAGTGCGATCCCTCATATTACATGTCAATTTGAACAATCACCTGATTTACACAAAGTACAGGACATCATCCTCCTGAATGGATACATGAGGCAGCGCCCCGCCTTCTCCATATTTTTTCTTTTTTTGAAAATGTTCAAAAGAGAGGAAGCAGATCCTCTTAAGAAAATTCATCAAGAAGGCACAGTAAGGAATTATAAGTGTTGAATTATAAGTGTTTCCTTATATATGTAAATTTTATTTTATTTTTTTCTTAAATTTTGATATGGAGAAACGCATAATATTTAGAAGATATGGAACACTAATTTTTTAAGGCTAAATAGCATAGTTTGAGAAGTAGTTATGATCTAGACTTATTTAATGGTAGCTTTGATCCCAAAAGAAATGTATCTCACGTTTTGTCAATATTTTCCATCATTTGTAAATCATTTTGGTATGTTTAGTTGGCAGAGGTCTAACTTGAATTTAAATTTTTAAAATTTGAAACTTTAATATTATATCAAATTATTATTTAATTTAAGAATTTTAATTTATTAGGATATAAATTATTATGTATATCAAATTTTATCAACAGTAACTAGTTAATTTATGTAATTCTAGCATTATATTTAAAAACTAAAAAAAAAAAAATTTTTTTGCATTTTCATTTTTGTCACATCAATGTCATATACTATAAATAAACTATTTAGCCTATTAGATTAAAATTTTGAGCAAATATATATATATATATATATATAGGGCTTTTACGATGCGGATATATCCAAAACTAATATTTTTTTAGATGAAAACGTCGGTTTTACTGTACACTGTATATATCAAAATCGACGTTTTCATCTTGAAAACGTTTATTTTGGATGTAGTCCACATATGTACCACCCACACCGTAGAATTTCCATATATATATATATATATATAAATTTGTAAATCACTAAGGTAGTAATCTAGTAGAAGGAATCCAATTAATCTCTATATCTATAGATTTAAGAATTAAAATTTAAATCTTAATAAGTTTAATTATTGTCTAGAATGATTACATTTCATTAGTGCGCATGGCACCGTGCTTTGGCCTATGGTATATGAGGCATATTTTTTTATTACCAAAAAGTATATATATATATATATATATTTGTAGACAAATGTTACATTATGTTGATTGTGAATCCAATGTGTAATACTATTGGTTGGGGTTCCTAGCGTAGTAAATAATTTCTCCTTAAGCAGGATGTAGACCCCTGCAAGATGCTGTGTGCCCGTCTTTTACCTTTTCGTCTCTGTATATAACTTGCCATTATCGTCACTACTTCATCACACTCGACTTGCGGTACAGGGGACTCTGCAAAAGGAACTCGGCCAGTTTTTTATCCAACGTCGGTTAGTCGTCTTATCATGTTTGTGCCACAAATTTCTATCTCTTTTTCTTTTTAGTTTTTTAATTTTGTTTTTTTAAATAGTATTAGTTTCCAACATGGCGTCGATGGATGGATTAATACTTTATTATTTTAGGAAGAAAAACTAAGATATGTACCATTTTGCCTCGATTTACACCAAATTTACTTTGTTTACCTAGAAAGTTAATAATGTGGAACAAAACTTTAAAGTTTGAATTGTTCTAGACTTAAATTCCTATATTTTTTAGAATAGTAATTGATACATAATTAATACCGAAGAAAATTAATATTAAATTTCTCTTTTAACCATAAATGATGCATTTTCGGTTTAAAAAAAAAAAAACCCATAAATGATATATATATATATATATATATATATATACACACATAATTAATGCAAAATTATTTGTGTAAAATCCCCCTCATAAAATTGAGAGAAAAAATTTCACTTTCTTAATAATAAAGGAGCTCCTTTGCTCTATATCATTACTCGTAAAACCATTTTACTATTTCTACTGTTTTCAAACGTGTGGAGACTGCTGCTTTTTGTTTTTTTAAGCAAGGAAAATACATAATCATTGTTTTAGTTGCAAGAATCTTAGATGGTTGTTTTAGGCATAATCGTGGTGAACCAAAGTGGTTAATTAACTGTAATTGGATATATACTAGGAATTTGGTGACCGAACTAACCGAAAAATTAAAGGAACGAGAGTCATATGGTTCCATTTTCATTTCACTTTTTTCCCAACGTATCTAATTCCAAGTGAGCCAATTTTCTGAAAAATTGAAAATATATATAGATTCAAATTATTTACTCTGCATATACTAAATTGATAAAAGATTATCAATTCGTTTTATGCATGTCTATAGACATGGGAGAGATGAAGCCTTGCGTCATAATTGACATTCCAGAGGAGTTGGAACCTGACTTGAAAGAAACTTGTCGGATCCAGAGGGTTCCAAGGAAGCTTCGACAGGTAAACGAAGCAGCTTACACTCCCAAACTGATATCCATAGGCCCTTTTCACCATGGAAAACCAACACTCAATGTCATGGAAGACCACAAAACCAAATATTATCACAAATTCTGGGAAAGGGACTTCTGTAAACATATTAGGGAGAAGGATATTATCAGAGATTTCACCGGAGAAGTAACCAATCGCCGACAACGCATCCGGAATATCTATGCGGGGACCTTTGATCATGTGAAGGACATGAAGCACTTCTTGGAGGTAATTTTGCGAGACTCCTGCTTCATCTTCGAGCTCTTCTTGAGAAACTTCGAAAATCGGCTTCACGATAAGAAGCCAGAGGATATAACGGACTATATATTGAGAACACCATGGCTGATCAAATGTATAGAGCTGGACTTGATAATGCTGGAAAATCAGCTACCATATTTTGTTTTCACTGAACTATTCGACTTCATCCTCGAAAACCAGCCGGAGAATTTGAATAACATCCCTTCTTATCTATCCAAAAACCAAAGTGAAAGTGAACGCCACCATTTCATTATGAAGATGACCTGCGAATTCTTCAGAGAGTATTACAAGATGCATGGAAAAGCATCCAAATCTGAAGGCTTCATTGCTGATTCGTTGGAACCCGGCGTAATACAACGCTTCAAGGACATCAAACATTTCACTGATTTGGTCAGGCAGTTCATGCATTCAAATCATGATGGTGCTAGTTCTGAAAATGCCAACTGTCGCTATAGTTCAATAGAACCCAACTGTCGCTATAGTGCAATAGAACTAGACAGAGCAGGGGTGGCCTTTGTGCCATGTAGTAACAAGTTCTTAACTGACATAAGTTTTAATAAAAAGGGTAACATGTTGGAGGTACGTCCATTTAAGGTGACAGACATCACAGGGTGCCTTATAAGGAACGTCATGGCGTTGGAGCAGTGTCTTTATCCTTTTGAGGCTCATATTTGCAATTATATTCACCTGCTTGATCAACTTATCAACACCGATGAAGATGTGAAATTGCTGGTTGAGAAGAAAGTTGTTGATAACTGGCTAGGCAGCAATGATGCAGTCGCCCACTTGATTAACACGCTTGGCGACGAAATTGTGTTTTCAAGTCACTACTATCGTGATATCCGCATACAACTAAACAAGGTTCACGGAAATTTTTGGAATGTTACCAAGGCAACACTGAAGAGGGTTTACTTCAAGGATATTTGGACTGGCAGTTCTACTATCGTTGCTGCTGTTGTTGTTACATTCTCAATTTTCTCAGTCGCTTCCAACATCAAGGATTTGTTCTTCTAATTAACTCGCAGCATTCAAGGTCATCAATTTCTTATGAATGAAAAATGGGAATTTAGCTGGATATGATCAAATAACAGCACGTGTTTCCCCTTGAACAGTTATGTTTGTTTGTTTCTTTGTTTAATCTAAGACGTGTGTGTGTTGTTTGATGATTTTGGTTCTTTTTCTCGGATGTATGATACCGTAATTTGTCCAAAAAAAAATAAAAATAAAAAAACAAATGCAATGATTTTTCTCTTTTTTTTTTTCCTTTATTTATTTATTTATTTATTTATTTTTTTTTTTTTTTTTGAGATGAATAAAAGATTTTCTATTCTATGACTGGTGACGCTTGAAGAATAAATAAAAGAAAGGGAATTGAGCTTGGACAATCTAGTCATAGTCAAGTCTGAAAAATGTGATTGGGTCCATTATTGTACATAATTTGGATGAGCCCAAACCATAGCATTACCGGGGTCGGAAACTTTGGTCTTTAGACCCAAGTTAATTCATATGCTATTCATTCACTAATGTTCTTTTATTTTTCTATTTATTAGAAAAAGGATTTCAGGAAAATAATTATAATAAAAATCATCCTTCTCTTTTTAAATCTTAATATTTTTAATTTGTTCTTGAAAATAAAATCTTCATTTCATTCAAATCCTTTACTACTGTTCCAAAAGACATAGGTGTTGTATATAGTACAGATTTAGCTGGTCTTAAGCCCATTCTAGGTGGAGGGCCCAAATTCAGCATGAGCCCGCTTAAACCTTACACGGACAGACAGGCCTCTCTTCGACATAGTGAAAAGGAGGAAACTGAGAGAATGAATTGTTGAATGAGATGGTGGAGGAGGAAAAGGTAGTAGACGTAGACGGCAATGAAGGTGGTGGTGGTGTTGGTAGTGAGTCGCATTGGTGGTGGGGTATGGCAAGCGCAGCCCAGTTGGGATGGGGAATTGTGTCGTTGAGAAGAGGGTATACGGGGCACTCCAACCTCATGCCCTTCAAAGCCTTCACCGTTGCCTCCCTCTTCGTCGGCTCCGCTGCCTCTGCCTCCGTCGCTTCTCTCCATGCCTCCGGAATCCACAAGGTCTGACTTCCTATTTTTCTCTCATGTCCTCATACCTTTCCGTCTTTGTCTACCCTAGGCGTATTTTAGTGGATTGCATTATGAATATCATGTTTCTGAAACACTGCTGCTTGGTTGGGGGCAATGTCTTAATTTCTGCTGATTCTTACCGTAATTGGTTCTCGACTGCCAGTTTAGCAAAGTGGCAACGCAAAATAATGACTGATTTACAGTGTCATCATGCTTTTTTATTGTTTCTATAAGAAAGCAAGTAGATTGTGTTAAAAATAAATGGGTTTTTTTTTTTTTAATTAATTAATTTATTTTTTATTGCATCAGTATGTAAGTAATTCCTCATTGGAAGAAAAATGAGCTTCATGTATGGAAATTCTAATGTAAGTGATAAGTGGGTATTGTCTAGATTATTAGCATTGGGACTCGATATTTTGCATAGACCCTATGTTAGCGTATGAACAAATCTGATGATGTCTGAAGGGATTCAGGTTATGATTGGTTAATGGTTGAAGCAGGTTTAGGACCTCATTTTGTGGGTCTACGACTCATTTGTTTGCTTAACTGTTGTGGTGTATATGGTGTGAATTATTTGCCATATAAAATTCTTTGCTCCTCTTGATCCAAGTTATTCTAGTTGGATATAAATACTTGAGTATGCTAGTCTTTTAGCTGACTGCATAATTTTTTATTGTAATTATATTTATTGCTTAGGATTAAAAGTAGGATGCTGATTTCGATTCCTTCCTTTTATGGAGAAGTGAGGAAGATGAGCTTTAAGTTTTTTATTTTCGTTTCAATCACTTAATAGGTGGAAAAACCTAGATTTTACCTCACATTTCAATTTTTATTAGTTACTTATAGATTTCCTACTTTGCTAATTTTGCAAGAACATGTCACCTCTGTTAAAGCTTGATCCTTATATACTAATTTCTATGTCTCCATTTCATGAGCGTTTACTCATTTTAGCTGTCCTAGAACTACTGCTTGCTATGGATGGTAAGAAATCCCTCATAATTTTAGAGATGTTCTTCGCGTAGAAGTAAAACTGGATATAACAGATCAAATTTCTTAGGCTATCAGTGGATGTAGAAACTGAGAGGACTAATTTTAAGTGCGAATTTTACCTGCATTTTAAACTTTAATCCCCTTTTTATGTTTTTAGAGTCTGGCTGTTTGATTTTCTTCCTCTTTTTAACTTTTTCTGACTCTGAACATCATAATAACTTTTTCAAGATTGTACAATCATATCTTGCAAACTGTACAGTCATATCTTTGCAAACTACTTTTATCAAAATTAACATTCAACATCATTGCCGTCTAATTGAAATTCCATTTCATATTCTTGGTAATGCTTACTGGATGTCTGTCCTATAGGTGGAAGATTTAATGGAGGTGGGTGCAAATATAAGGACTGGACTTGGGATTCGTCCACGGACACGAGAAGAATAACAATTTATCAAAATTATTATTGTTGCTTCAAAAATCGTAAATTTTCATGTACTTGAAATCATTGTAAACTGTCGGTTTTAAAATTCATAGCTTTCCTTTCTTGCTGTGTTTCCATAAAAAATCATTGTATTTCTGTCTTCAACAGCTAAATTATAATTGACCCAAAATGCAGATCCTTGTATTATTTTTAGTTTGGAAATTTTGTGAACATCTTTATTATGTGATAACTTAAGCTTTGTCTACCACCTAGAAGGGTGTTGTATTGATGATGTTTTAGTCGGTGGTGAGGTCAATTCCATGGCTTCAACTTTTCCGGAATTGTAAATTACAAATTTAATTCATGAGTTGTCTAAATAATGTATTCTAAAAGATTGCACCATTTTTCTTTTTCTTTTTGGGAAAACTACTAGGTATTGATATGGATATAGGAAATTGCAAAAGCAGGAGATTTTGTGAAGATCACTCCATTCCTCAAAATAATAATAATAATGATAATAATAATGTCGAATAAAAGAAGAAGTGGATTATGAGGAGTTTATTTAGCGATTTACAAATCATAATAATTTGAAAAACTGATTTTAAAATTTAAAAATTCGGATTTAAGCAAAAAAAATTTAAAAACTCGGAATTATTATTATTATTTACACATGCTTAATCTTTAGAAAGATAATTTGACCAAACGAGGTTCATATTCTGTCGTCTTTTCATTACAAGTGTCATTCTGTGCCCCATTTATGTAATTTCTGCATTTAAACTAGAGAAAATTTTGGGGGCATGGCCTGTTTAGTGGAAGGGAGTGGAAGTAACCGTCTCAACCGTCACTACCCCATGAAGTAAAATTTTTTCAAAAAACGAAAACAAAAGTGTTGCAGAACTTAAAAAAATATATAACAAAAAACGAAAACCAAAACAGATTTTTTTGCAGGAAAAAGATATGAGCGGTTAAAGTGCAGGGGAAACAATTATTTCCGAGTATGATTGAGAAAAAAAGAGTTTTGAGGAATGGAAGAGGGTATAAGAAAAGGGCCATGGAAAGCAGAGGAAGATGAAGTTCTACTAAACCATGTCAAAAAGTATGGCCCCAGGGACTGGAGCTCCCTTCGATCCAAAGGCCTTTTGCAGAGAACTGGCAAGTCATGCCGTCTCCGATGGGTCAACAAGCTTAGACCCAATTTGAAGAAGTAAGAGCACTGTCTCCATCATTTCCTTCTCTCTCATTCCTTTCTGAATCTCAATCTCAGTTGGGTCTCTCATTTTCTTCCATTAGTTTCTCAATTGGTTTCTTAAATTGCAAGGCATAGTTATGACATGGGCTTTAAGTGGTTTTGTGTTTGGCGGCGGTTGCAAATTTTCACTGGAGGAGGAGAGACTGGTGATAGAGCTGCAGGCAGAATTTGGAAACAAATGGGCGAGAATTGCTACCTATTTGCCCGGGAGAACTGACAATGATGTGAAGAACTTTTGAAGTATAGTAGGCAGAAGAGTCTGGCGAGGATTCTACAAACATCACCAACTCCTTCCAGATCACAGAAAAACAAACAAGTACCTGTTTATCATGACCTTCCCACTTTGGAGGTAAACCCTACCAAACAGATTGTTACTTTAATCTTTTTGGTATATTCCAGATGTCGTTTTATGGTCAACTTGTCTGATTGTAGTCCTTCATACATACCCTAGAAACTACAGATTTCGTCTCTTTTGATATGTACTTTGAATTTGGAAGAAATGATCTGGGACAGTAACTACATGAAGGATGTGACAAACATGTCTGATTCTGGTCCTCCATACATACCCTAGAAACTACAGATTTTCTCTCTGTTGGTACGTGCTCTCAATTTGGAAGAAATGATCTGGGACAACGACTAAATGAAGGGTACGACAAACATGTCCAAGGAAACGAAAAGTCCCATGAAAAGATTATTCTTTTGGTCCTTTTTACACTGCTATTCTTCCCCATAATCAGTTTTGTTTTTCTTACATTCTCAGTGAGGCACCAGGACATTTTAAGATTGAAATAAATATAATACAGGAAAAGGTATAAAGAGCTCTATTTACCTATCAGAAAAGGGAAGGTGAATCACCAAGTTTTGTTTTTTTCTGCATTTTGCAGTTAGAGATGTTCTGTTCCACTTTAGTGTAAAAACATTGATAATGCTTACATGCTGATCGATTGTATAGGGCTGGACTTGATAATGCTGGAAAATCAGCTACCGTATTTTGTTTTCACCGAACTTTTCGACTTCATCCTAGAAAAACAGCCTGAGAATTTGAATAACATCCCTCCTTATCTATCTAAAAACCAAAATGAAAGTGAACGCCACCATTTCATTATGAAGATGACCTGCGAATTCTTCAATGGTTATTACTACTTGTATGGAAAAGTAACAACATCCGAATCCGTACGCTCCATTTCGCAAAGCTTCCAGGACATGAAACATTTCACTGATTTGGTCAGGCAGTTCATGCGTCCAAATAATTATGTTGCTAGTTCTGAATATGCCGGCTGTCGCTATAGTGCAAAAGAGCTAGACAGAGCAGGGGTGACTTTGTGCCATGTACTAACAAGTTCTTAACTGACATAAAGTTTAATAAAGAGGGTAACATATTAAAGGTCCCTCATTTTTTGATGGGAGACAACACAGAGTGCCTCATGAGAAACGTCATGGGGTTGGAGCAGTGTCTTTATCCATTTGAGGCTCGTATCTTCAATTATATTTCGCTGCTTGATCAACTTATCAACACTAATAAAGATGTGGAATTGTTGGTCAAGAAGAAAATTGTTGTTAACTGGCTAGGCAGCAATAATGCAGTCGCCGACTTGGTTAACAAGCTTTGCGACGAAACTTTGCAAACAAGTTTCTGCCAATTATCGGGCAAATTTTAAAAATAGAAAAAGAAAAAAAAGAAAAAAGAAAATTGGCCCGTAGCCAACCCATAATATCCGGTTGTCAATTAAAAATAAAAAAGCAATGGTAACGTTGCTGGCATAGCAAGGAACTGCCATCCCTGTCTCATTCGTGACGAATTTTCTTTAGAGGAACTGCTTCGTCTCTTTTGACCCAAAAAAAAAAAAAAAAAAAAAAAAAAGCAAAAGATAAAGGATGCCTCCTGTCTTGTTTGCTAGTGTATCTGTTGAGCAGGACGATTTCTGCCCTTTGTGTAAATCACGTGATCCTTCAAATTCACATGTAATATGAAAACATATATGACAATCTATTTTCCGTTTGAGGGAAAATATATGACCATCTTTTTTTATGATGTAGTATCATATTTTGATTCGTGCCAACTGGTATTTAATATAATAATAATTCCACCAAACTCTCTTAAATTATTGTGGCAAAAATAAGTAGAATGAGGGCCACCATCTATTTTTAGAAGATCTATTAAATGATATAACTAAACAAAAAAATTACAAACAATCCATATTAATAATCAAAACAACAATTATTGTCAATAATATATAATTTAAAAAAAAAAGAAAAAGAAAAAAATATGTATACAGATCAATATTACATAAAATTATTAACGATAAACATCTATCTCATTAGACAATAAATACTTCCAATCTTCTGCCTATTTTTTTTTTTAAAAAAAAAAAAATCTTTTTCCATGGGTATTGAAAAACATTTTTCATTCTTCACCCCACTTTGTAACCACGTAACTATTGCAGATGCTTTAATTAATGACAATCGAATAACAGTTTTTTATTTATATTTGTTTGTTTTTTTTATTTATTCATGAAATAGAAGAACTAATTTTTATCAGGAAAAAAAAAATAAAATAAAAAAACAAAAGAGAAACACAGAAAATTGAAAAGGACTTTAAGTCACAAAATCCCTGTACAGTGTAGAATATGTAGTAGTAGTAGTAGTAGTAGTGTGTGTGTGTGTGTATATATATATATATATATATATATATGTGTGTATATGTATATTTGTTTTTGGTTTTGTTTTATTAAAAAGCAAGTTATAAAAAATAATAACCAAAAAAAAAAAACATAAACAAACAAAAAATTGATGGGCCACCGAGATAACCGGTTGGCAATTAAAAAAAAAAAAGGAAAAAGAAAAAGAAAAAACAACAACAACAACCTCAAGGTTGCTGGCACAGCAAGGAAGTGCGATCCCTAATATTTTTTTGTGAATTTGAAGAATCAACTGACTTACGCATAGGATAGGACATCATCCCTCCTGAATGGAAAATGACCAAACGACATAGAAGGCACCTTTTTCTTTTCTTTTTTTTCTTTGGTTAAAAGAGAGGAAGCAGATCCTCTTAAGAAAATTGATCTCGAAGTCGCAGCAAGGAATTGTAAGTGTTTCCTTACATATTTAATTTTATTTTATTTTATTTTTTCCTTAAATTTTAATATGGAGAAACGCACAATATATAGAAGATATTGTAAACTAATTTTTCAAGGCTAAATGGCATATGTTGAGAAGTGGTTATGATCTAGGCTTATTTAATGGTTGCTCTAATCCTAAAAAACATGTATATCATGCTTCGTTAATATTTTCCATCATTTCTAAGTTATTTTAGTCGGTTTAGTTGGCAATGGTGTGATTTGAATTTAAATTTTCAAAACTTTGAGAATTAATATTGTATTAAATTATTATTTGATTTTAAAAATTTAAACTATTACAATATGATTTATTATATATATCAAATATCAAATTTTATCAACAGTAATAAATTTGTATCATTTTAATATTATATTTATAAAAAAATATTATTTTTATTTTCTTTTTTGCCACCAGTTAATATATACTGCACCACATCAATATCATATATCATAGAATAAATTATATAATCCATTAGATTAAAATTTTAAGCAAATCATTATTATTTTATAAGAAATAAAAGAAATTTCCTTACAAAGTCGGATAACACGAATTGCAATATATGCTCTCTCTCTCTCTCTCTCTCTCTATATATATATATATATATATATATTTTTATAAAGCACCCCATACTGTCAATCCGCTTCCATCTGATGACTATGATGACTATGATACTACTTTGAAATATCTTTCTTTGTTATCAAAACATATATATATATATATATATGCAGATAAATGTTAAATTATGTTGATTATCAATCCAATGTGTGATTCTATTGGTTGGGGTGATTTAACAAAAAAAACGATTCTATTGGTGGGGGCTACTAGCTAGGTGGTATGCCTGCGTGGAAAATAATTTCCCCCTGTGCAGGGAGTAGACCCGTGACAGATGCTGTGTGTCTGTCTTTTACCTTTTCGTCTCTATATGTAACTTCCCATTCTCGTCACCACTTCATCACACTCGACCTGCGGCATAAGGGACTCTGCCAGTTTTCTATCCAACGTCGGTTAGTCGTACGTCTTATCATTTTGTGCCATAAATTTCTATTTGTTTTTCATTTTAATTTTTTAGTTTTATCTTTTTAAGTAGTATTAGTGTCCTACATGGCTTCGATGGATGGATTAATACTTTATTATTTTAGATATAAAAACTAAGATATACACCATGTTGCCTCAATTTACACCAAAATTTACTTTATTTAGTTATATTCAAATTTTGAATTGCTTCTATTCTTAAATTCCTCTATTTTAGCAATACTAATTGATACGTGATTGATGCTAAAGAAAATTAATACTAAATTTCTTTTTTAACAATAAATGATACATTTTCATTTTTAAAAAATTAAAAAAAAACATAAATGATATATTTTTTTGGGTCAACCATAAATGATGCAAAATTATTTGTGTAAAATCCCCCTTATAAAATTGAGAGAAGAAATTTCACTTTATTAACAGTAAAGGAGCTCCTTCGCTCTATATCATTACTTATAAAACCATTTTACTATTTCTACTGTTTTCAAACCTGTGGAGACTGCTGCCTTTTTTTTTTTTTTTTTCCCCCCAAGCAAGGAAAAATACATATTCATTGTTTTAGTTAGCTGGCCGTTTTTGGTATAATCGTGGTGAACCAAAGTGGTTAATTAAATGTGATTGGATATATACTAGGAATTTAGTGACAGAACTAACAGAAATATTAAAAGAACGGGAGTCATATGGTTCAATTTTCATTTCAATTTTTTCCTAACGTATCCAATTCCAACTGGGCCAATTTTTTTTTTTTTTCCGAAAAATTGAAAATATATATAGATTCAAATTATTTACTCTGCATATACTAAATTGATATAGTATTATAACGTCGTTTTATGCATGTCTATAGACATGGGAGAGATCAAGCCTAGCGTCGTAATTGACATTCCAGAGGAGTTGGAACCTGAATTGAAAGAAACATGTTGGATGCAGAGGGTTCCAAGGAAGCTTCGACAGGTAAATCCAGCAGCTTACACCCCCAAACTGATATCTATAGGCCCTTTTCACCATGGAAAACCAACACTCGATGCCATGGAAAACCACAAAACCAAATATTGCGAAAAATTCTGGGAAAGGGACTTCTGTAAACATATTAGGGAGAAGGGTATTATCGGAGTATTCACCGGAGAAGTAAGCAATCTCCGACAACGCATCTGGGACATCTATGCGGGGACCTTTGATCATGTAAAGGACATGGACCAATTGTTGAAGGTGATTTTACAAGACTCCTGCTTCATCTTCGAGCTCTTCTTGAGAAACTACGAAAATCGGTTTAAGGAGAAAGAGGATATAACAGACTATATATTGAGAACACCATGGCTGATCAAATGTATAGTGCTGGACTTGATAATACTGGAAAATCAGCTACCGTATTTTGTTTTCACCTAACTTTTCGATTTCATCCTCGAAAACCAGCCCGAGAATTTGCATAACATCCCTTCTTATCTATCCAAAAACCAAAAGGAAACTGAACGCCACCGTTTCATCATGGTGATGACCTGCCAATTCTTCGGTGGTATACCCCTATTCAGCAATGAAGCTGCTGAATTGTCGTTGGAATCCAACGTAATGCAACGCTTCAAGGACATCAAACATTTCACTGATTTGGTCAGGCAGTTCATGCTTCCAAATAATTATGTTCCTAGTTCTAAATTTGTCAAATGTCTGTACAGTGCAAAAGAGCTACACAGAGCAGGGGTGGACTTTGTGCCACGAAGTAACAAGTGCTTAACTGACGCATTGTTTAATAAAAAGGGTAAGATATTGGAGGTCCCTACATTTATGGTGGAAGACACCACAGAGTGCCTTATAAGGAACGTCATGGTGTTGGAGCAGTGTCTTTATCCATTTGAGGCTCATATCTGCAATTATATTTCCCTGCTCGATAAACTTATCAACACTGATGAAGATGTGGAATTGTTGGTTAAGAAGAAAATTGGTTAACAAGCTTTGCGACGAAATTTTGGAAGCAGGTTCCTGCTATAGTGTTATCTGTGCACAACTTAACAAGCTTCATGAAAATTTTTGGAACGTTACCAAGGCAACACTGAAGAGAGTTTACTTCAAGGATATTTGGACTGGCAGTTCTACTATTGTTGCTGTTGTTGTTGTTATATTCTCAATTTTCTCAGTCATTACCAACATCAAGGATTTGTTCTTCTAATTAACTTGCAGCATTCAAGGTCATCAACTGGAAATATATATATATATATATATTCCTTGTGAATGAAAAATGAGAATTTAGCTAGATATGATCAAAATAACAAGACGTAAAAAGTGTTTCTCCTTGAACAATTATGTTTGTTTGCTTCTTTGTTTAATCTAAGACGTGTGCATGTTGTTTGTTGGTTTTGGTTCTTTTTCTTGGATGTATAATATCGTAATTTGTCAAAAAAATAAGAAAAAAAAAGACAAATGCAATGATTTTCTATTTGTTTTTTTGGATGAATTAATGATTTTTCTATTCTATTACTACTGATGTTTGAAGAATAAATAAAAGAAAGGGAATTGGGCTTGGACATTCTGGTCATAGTCTAGTTGCAAAGATGATGTTGGGTCCGTTACAGTACATAATTTGGATGAAGCCGACCATAGCATTACCTGGATCGGAAACTCGTCTTTAGACGTAAGTTAACTCGTTTGCTATTCATTCACTAATTTTCTTTTATTTTTTATTTATCAGAAAAAGGTTTTCAGGAAATCAGGAAAATAATAATAATAAAAATCATCCTTCTCTTTTTAAGTATAATAATTTTTAATTTGTTCTTAAAAATAAAATCGTCATTTCTTCCAAAATCCTTTACTATCGTTCCAAAAGATTGAGGTGTTAATAGTACAGGTTTAGTTCTTTTTAAGCCCATTCTCTGTGGGGGCCCAAATTCAGCATGAGCCCGCTTTACCTTACATAGACAGACTGGCCTCTCTTCGACAAAGTAGGAGGGAGGAAACGGAAAAAATTACGAAAGCAGATAGAAGGGTGGGAGAGCAGAGAAATCGCGAGAATGAGTTGTTGAATGAGATGGTGGAGGAGGAAGAGGTAGTAGACGTGGACGACAAGGAAGGTGGTGGTGTTGGTGGTGACTCGCATTGGTGGTGGGGAATGGCGAGCGCAGCCCAGTTGGGATGGGGAATAGTGTCGTTCAGAAGAGGGTATACAGGGCAATCCAACCTCATGCCCTTCAAAGCCTTCGCCGTTGCCTCCCTCTTCGTCGGCTCCGCTGCCTCTGCCTCCGTCGCATCCCTTCATTCCTCCGACATCCACAAGGTCAAACTTCCTATTTTCCTCTCATACCCTCATACCTTTCCGTCTTTGTCTACCCTAGGCGTATTTTAGTGGATTGCATTATAAACATCATGTTTCTGAAACACTGCTGCTTGGTTGGGGCAATGTTTTACTTTCTGCTGATTATTTCCTTAATCGGTTCTCGATTATCAATTTAGCAAATTGGGAACGCAAAATAATGAGTGGTTTTTAGTGTCATCATGTTTTTTTTTTTTTTTTTTTTTTTTTTTTTTTTTTTTTTTTTTTGTCTCTCAATTGCATTGGAATGTAAGTAATTCAGCATTAGAAGAAAAATGAGCTTCACGTATGGAAATTCTAATGTAAGTGATAAGTGGGTATTGTCTAGAATTAGCATTGGGACTCGATATTTTGCATAAACCCTATATTAGCATATGAACAAATCTGATGATGTCTGGAGGGATTCAGGTTATGATTGCGTAATGGTTGAAGCAGGTTTAGGACTTACATTTTGGGGGTCTACGACTCATTTGTTTGGTTAACTGTGGTGTATAGGGTGTGAATTATTTTCCATATAAAATTCTTTGCTCCTCTTGATCCAAGTTATTCTAGTTGGCTATAAATACTTTAGTATTCTAGTCTCTTAGCTGACGGCATAATTTTTTATTTGTAATTATATTTATTGCTTAGGATTAAAAGTATGGTGCTGATTTCGATTCCTTCCTTTTATGGTAGAAGTGAGGAAGTTGAGCTTTAAGCTTTTATTTTCTTTTCAATCACTCTATAGATGAAAACACCTCGATTTTACCTCCCTTTTCAATTTTTATTAGTTACTTATAGATTTCCTGCTTTGCTTGTTTTGCAAGAACATGCCACCTTTGTTAAAGCTTGATCCTTATGTACTTGTATTTATTTCTCCCTTTCATGAGCGTTTACTCGTTTTAGCTGTCCTAGAACTACTGCTTGCTATGGATGGTAGGAAATCCTTCATAATTTTAGAGATGTTCTTAGCGTAGAAGTAAAACTGGATATAACAGATCAAATTTCTTAGGCTATCAGTGGATGTAGAAACTGAGAGAACTAATTTTAAGTGCAATTTTTTCCTTTTTGTGTTTTTAGACTCGGGCTGTTTGATTTTCTTCCTCTTTTTCTTTTTCTGTGTCTTTACGTTGGCTCTCACTCTGATCATCATAATAACTTTTTCAAGTTTGTACAATCATATCTTTGCAAACTACTTTTAGAAAAATCAACATTCAACATCATTGCTGTCTAATTGAAATTCCATTTCATGTTCTTGGTAATGCTTACTGGATGTCTTTCTTATAGGTGGAAGATTTAATGGAAGTGGGTGCAAGTATAAGGACTGGACTTGGGATTCGTCCACGGACACGAGAAGAATAACAATTTACCAAAATTATTATTGTTGCTTCAAAAATCCTAAATTTTCGTGTACACGTACTTGAAATCATTGTAAAACTGTCGGTTTTAAAAGTAATAGTTTCGATGTCGTTTCCTTTCTTGATGTGTTTCCATAAAAAATCATTTTATAAATTATAATTGACCCAAAATGCAGATCCTTGTATTATTTTTAGTTTTGAAATTTTGTGAACATCTTTATTATGTGAAAACTTAAGCTTTGTCTACCACCTAGAAGGGTGTTGTATTAATGATGTTTTAGTCGGTCGTGAGGTCAATTCCATGGCTTCAACTTTTCCAGAATTGTAAATTTACAAGTTTAATCCGTCAGTTGTCTAAATAATGTATTCTAAAAGATTGCACCATTTTTCTTTTTCTTTTTGGGAAAACTACCAGGCATTTATATACTTGAGACATAGTTAAACTATGGATATAGGAAATTGCAAAAAGAAGAGATTTTGCGAAGATCAATAAATTCCTTAAAAATAATAATAATAATGTCGAATAAAAGAAGAAGTGGATTATAAGGAGTTTATTTAACGATTTACAAATCATAATAATTTGAAATAGTGTTTTTAAAATTTAAAAACTCGGAATTATTATTATTATTTTTTACACATGCTTAATCTTTAGAAAGATAATTTGACCAAACGAGGTTCATATTCTGTCGTCTTTTAATTACAAGTGTCATTCTGTGCCCCATTTATGTAATTCCGCATTTAAACTAGAGAAAATTTTGGGGGCATGGCCTGTTTAGTGGAAGGGAGTGGAAATAACCGTCTCAACTGTCACTACCCCCATGAAGTAAAAAAATTTCAAAAAACGAAAACAAAAGAGTTGCAGAACTTAATAAAATATATAACAAAAAACGAAAACCAAAACAGATTTTTTGGCAGGAAAAAGATATGAGCGGTTGAAGTGCAGGGGGAACAATTATTTCCCGAGTGTGATTGAGAAAAAAGAGTTTTGAGGAATGGAAGAGGGTATAAGAAAAGGGCCATGGAAAGCAGAGGAAGATGAAGTTCTACTAAACCATGTTAAAAAGTATGGCCCCAGGGACTGGAGCTCCATTCGATCCAAAGGCCTTTTGCAGAGAACCGGCAAGTCATGCCGTCTCCGATGGGTCAATAAGCTTAGACCCAATTTGAAGAAGTAAGAGCACTGTCTCCATCATTTCCTTCTCTCTCTTCCTTTTCTGAATCTCAATCTCAGTTGGGTCTCTCATTTTCTTCCATTAGTTTCTCAATTGGTTTCTTAACTTGCACGGCATAATTATGACATGGGCTTTAAGCGGTTATGTGTTTGGCAGCGGTTGCAAATTTTCACTGGAGGAGGAGAGGCTGGTGATAGAGTTGCAGGCAGAATTTGGAAACAAATGGGCGAGAATTGCTACCTATTTGCCCGGGAGAACCGACAATGATGTGAAGAACTTTTGGAGTAGTAGGCAGAAGAGGCTGGCGAGGATTCTACAAACGTCATCAACTCCTTCCAAATCACAGAAAAACAAACAGCAAGTACCTGTTTATCATGACCTTCCCACTTTGGAGGTAAACCACACCAAACAGATTGTTACCTTTAATCTTTTCGGTAAATTCCAGATGTCGTTTTATGGTCAACTTGTCTGATTCTAGTCCTTCATACATATCCTAGAAACTACAGATTTTGTCTCTTTTGATATGTACTTTGAATTTGGATGAAATGATCCGGCACAGTAACTAAATGAAGGATGTGACAAACATGTCTATTCTGGTCCACCATACATACCCTAGAAACTACAGATTTTCTCTCTTTTGGTACGTACTCTCAGTTTGGAAGAAATGATCTGGGACAATGACTAAATGAAGGGTGCGACAAACGTGTTAAAGGAAACGAAAAGTCCTATGAAAAATTATTCTTTTTGTCCTTTTTACACAACTATCCTTCCCCATAATCAGTTTGTTTTTCTTACATGCTGATTGAGGCACTTGGACATTTTAAGATTGAAATAACTATAATACATGAAAATGTATAAACAGCTCTATTTACCCATCAGCAAAGGGAAGGTGAATCACCAAGTTTTGTTTTTTCTGCACTTAGCAATTAGACATGTTCTTTTCCACTTCAGTGTAAAAATATTGAGTTTCATGTTTTACCATTTTTAATATCTATCATTGGGCAATTTTTGTTTTCTTATTTCAGGCTTCAGTATTCACTTCGTACGCAGAGGGAGAATCATCAAGGGCTCCATCGTGCTCATCGTCCTGCATTGACACCTCTGAAATGATCAAAATGGCGCCACTTCCGGAACTCGTTGAGCCCAAGCTGATCACTTTTGAATCGCAACTTATTCAACCAGAGACAGAGTCCCAATTACCAATCCCATTCCCTCCAACTTTACAACCCCAACCAGACCTCATATTTCCACCAGAAAACCAAGACATTTTGGCCAGACTTGACGACCCCTACTTTGACATGTTTGGATGTCAAGAATCTAAGCTTGAAAGTGCAGCACAACTTCCTGTGGGGCCACCATTTCTTGAACAACTCGACAACAGTGGAGGTGGTGTCACGGTTAAAATTGACGATTCTATTACCCCAGACTGCTTTTTCGATGACTTCCCAGCTGACATGTTTGATCACATTGATCTATTTCCAAGCCCGCCAGGGCTGTGATTGAATTGACTATTAGCTTTCGTCTTTAACTTTGTTTTTCTTAGTTAACTAGAACAACGTACTCGTGCAGCGGCATGGTAATTCTTATTACCGATATTCTTTGTATCGAAAACTCTATATGATGGTTTTCAAATTTGCTCTTTATGCTTACAATTTACAATTTCCTGTTCAAAATAGCAAACATGACATGGAGCTTAAAAGTAGTGCACAGAAATATGTTGACTTTGCTGTAAAGTTCCATTGACTTTATTATTAAGAAAGTTCCAAACATTGATCTACTTCCAAGCCCGCCATGGCTGTGATTGAATTGACTATTAGCTTTCGTCTTTAACTTTGTTTAAGTTTTCTTAGTTGGATGGTTTTCAAATTTGCTCTTTATGCTTACAATTTACAATTTCCTGTTAAAAATATACCCCCAACGCGAAGCAAACATGAAATGGAGCTTAAAAGTGGTGCCCAGAAATATGTCGACTCTGCTATAAAGTTCCATTGACTTTATTAATAAGAAAGTTCCAAACATAGTAATCCATTATCACTTATTCACTTCGTTTATCAAGAGAAAAATAGATAAGGAAAAGAAAAGCTTTTTGTGCCATTTCTTTCTTTATCCCACAACCCGTCATGGAAGGTACACAGTACAACAATGATGAAATCCAAATAAAAGTCAAATAAAAAGCCAATGTCTGATTAAACTCGCACATCCTCTATGGAACCCTCACACAAAGAATTTCGATCATAGAGGAGTTTCCTGTGGAGATGCAGACAAAATAAGGGGGACACAAATCGATGGGAATAATCATTCTGATTATTGATTGACAGCAACAGCAGAGGAATCCGAGGGGCAGAAACTGATACCAGTTTGTCCATTTTGTGTGAGAACCTCAAAGTTTCCTGGAGTTGAAGATTGGTCTTTGTTGATGATGATGGGTCTTCTTAGTTCCGCAAATGCACAATACTGCACCTCATATACAGTGACACCTTCCTTGTGAGCAGATACTGAAACCCCAACTCCTTCCCCTGCTCTTCCATTAAAACCCATTATAAAAAATTAAATAAAAAAAAAAACCAACTTTAATACCAAAATTCAGCTAACAAACACTATTGCAACGAAAAAGAATAAAAAAAAAATTGAAAAATTACCATGAGTAACAAGAAGCAAATTTTCAGTTGGGTATCTATCTGCAAGGGTCTGAACAATTTTAGCATATCTTGTTCTTGCACCTATCACCGTCTCTCCCCACTTGGGAGGCTGACAATTTCCAACATAAAAAATTTATTTTAAAAAAAAAAAAAAAAAAAAAGTCTCCATCAGAGAAAATGATTAATTTTATCGAATCTTAATTTATGACCAAAGAGATTTGAAAAAAAGTTACCTCTTTGTATACTGGTTCAACAGAGTGATCCACAGACCCAGATGGTAAAATAGGTTCGAGCTCTGAGATTTTGAAACCAAATTCCCCATCTTTAGGTGCCGATTCAGCACGAATGGCTTCCCTGTTCAGCATCTCGCAGAGTCCGTACTCAATCGAGACCTTAATGTTGGAGGGACCGATGGTGTCTTCACGGCAGCTTACGCCGTTGGAATCGTCGTCAAGCGGAGCAGAGAGACCGGAGACCACCTCGGAGGCTGTCTGGACGCAGCGGATGAATGGGGAAACGAAGACCCGGTGGATCGGGAAGCCCAGATGGGTTCGGAGCTTCTGGCCCGTTGCGAAAGCCCGTTTCTTGCCCTCATCGACCAAGGGCGGGTCCCAGGGCCTGGCGGCCTTGGAAACCCAGAGGGGATCGAAGTTGTCGAGGCGGTCTCCATGGCGCATGACGACGACGTTTTGGTAGTGATTGGCGGTGGTCGTGTTGTCATGGTTGTTGCTGCCGTTGTTGCTGTGGAGAGCTTCGGAGGAGTCCATTGCCAATAGATGGTTGAAAAAAATTTAAAAAAAATAAAAATTCAAAAAAACTTTCTCCGTTCGTGTCTCTGCTAGTGATGATAGCCTGTACTCTCTTCTCTTTTTTATTTTTTTCTTTTTTCTTTTAATATATAGCGTGAACTCTATTTTTTTTTTATTTTTTATTTTTTTTTTGTTTTTTTTTTGTTTTTGTGTTTTTGGCAATGAAGCGTGCACTCTTTTTAATTTATGAAAACAAAGGAAAAAAACATTCCAATTGAACTAGTGTCCTGTATAAACTAAGAAATATATGACAGTGACACGTAAAACTTAATTGAGGAAAACAAGTTTATATAGAGACAGATTTGTAGAAGGACCGTGGAAATTGACTTTGATTAAATATATATATTTTCAAAGTTGATGATCCAATGGAACGTGTCAACTTTATCCATATTTTGTTTTTTTCAAAATGAATTTTCCAAAAATTATTATTTTTTATTTTTGGTTCCAAATTTCGAAGAAATTGCAAGGTGGTTCTTAATTTTCTTGGTCTTTGATTGGTTGGTAGGCGGAAAGTCTAGTTGTTAATTTCCAAAATTTCGGTCAATTCACATGCATCCTCGTGCACGTCCCTCGTTTATTTTCTGGTTATTATTTATTATTATTTTTAGCTGCAACTTCGTTTCATTTCCCCATTAGTGATTACACAACGAAAGTTCAATCCTGCAAATTGTTCTGGAGGCCTCAATACATTTTATTTTATTTTTTTACTGCTTGTTAATAGGTCAGGTGGAATTTTATATGGCATAGACCACGACTTTTGGTGGATAATTTTCATAGTTGTAATGGTCTATAAATTTATTGTTTTCACTCTTAATTAAATTTTACATTGTGCCACGTTAATTAGGAGTTTTGAGCCCAAACTACCCCTTTAAGATAAAGTAGTTCAACATTTTTATTTTATTTTTTTAAATTGTAATTTCAAGATTGCA
Organism: Ziziphus jujuba; assembly: GCF_031755915.1. Taxonomy (NCBI): domain Eukaryota; kingdom Viridiplantae; phylum Streptophyta; class Magnoliopsida; order Rosales; family Rhamnaceae; genus Ziziphus; species Ziziphus jujuba. Next base: position 5,034,699 of record NC_083385.1, on the reverse strand, counting down.
ACTTACACAGCTTTTCCACCAGATTATCCTTCAGAAAAGTGTAAGCTATGAAGCTAGCCAAAATGGAACTTTAACCAAGAAAAATAATTATTAATCATTATAATTATGCAAAAGGTAGAAAAAGGCATTTAGCTTACAATCTAAAATTGGAATTTTTAAATTCCTTTGTCCATGAAAAATCAAAATCCCATACCAGTTTTCGTCCACTACTGCCAACTACGTACTGGAGTAATGGAACATTAAAAAAAAAAAAAATGTAATATTATTATTATTGTTATTATTTTATTTTATATAAGTGGAGCTTAAGAGTTCAAAAAAAATGGTTACCCGTCCGCATGGTCACTGACTGTGAAAGCACAAATTAATTAAAGTTCATGGTAGGATGTCTGTGCAATGTATTGAAAGAGTAAGAAGTACCGGCAAAAAAATATATACATACATATATATATATATATATTGAAAATAAGAACCAGTTGAAGGAAACTTAAGAGGAAACTGTTCATAGATACAATTCCGAGTATTAGAGTTTAGAGAATGATGATCCACTTTGACCGATCAAATTATTTCCTGTTAATTTGGAGTGAACCAATAAATTAATCGGCCATGAATTGCGACCTATAAACTATGGAATGCCCAAAGGCCTAAACTCTCAAAAGGACAAATGCATCGTGTGTTCAATCATATTGGTTTTAATTAAGAAATTTAATTATTAAAATTAAGCCCTCATTCATTCCATCAGGTTATTGGTGGTTCTCCAGTAGTTATTATTGGGATTTTTCTTAACATATCAAATGCCTGCATATTTGATATACAAAAATTAATGATGTCAGGATTTCAAAGTGTATACACTATTGTATATCACATACATCCTCTTTACAGCTGATGCTTAAACAAAAATAAAAATAAAAATAAAAAGTGCAACTTCAATTGACTACAAACACCCACAAAATATGTAAGTCATTTCCATTTCATTTCAAAATGCATTCCAAACCATAGAGGACGTAAGCTAGTATATATAGGACGGGTTTAGGCTTCCTCTATATTTTCCGAACGAAAAACCTTAATCTCAGACAGGACAAGGATTTCAACTTCAATTGTTATAGTATCGTTGACAATGAATCCATTTGACGCATTATTCAGCTCCTTCAATGAAATAAAGCTTACAAAACCCCAGTTCTTAGAAGAAGCAGAGAACCAATGCTTATCTGCAAGTAAAAATAATCATCAGCTGAGATTACAAAAAGTAGTTTAATTACTTGAGATTGTCCAATAATTTCAGGAAACCCGCAAGAAGAAAGAGTAGGAAAACATAGTTAAGGACCCAAAATATATACATATATAAATATGCACACTTCATAATAGTGTCACCTGATGAATGTTCTTTCTTTCTTTTAAGCGTGCCCAGTATTCGCAGGATGTAATCTGCATAAATTGCCCTGTTAGCAGGAATGTCTTCGCACTCTAAGAATATGGATAACGACACCCCATTTGCAGTACCGTTTCCTTTTGGATAAACAGTTAAAAACCTAGAACCCATTTCAATAACAATAAATAAATAACACCATCAAAGCAGTTAGATATCTAGTAAATACTATGTAAAGGATTAAAAAAAAAAAAAAATTACTGAAATGTGTATACCAGTTTCTCTCTCCAACCGAGAAAGTAGGAGACACATAAGATGTTTTATTCAATGTAGAGAAGTTTTCAAGCTTCCAAGTAAAGGTACCATTAAGTGGTTTCTTCACCATGGAAAGCGATTCCCATGTGTGTGTGTGGTTTATCACACAAACCTCTGCTCCAAACAAACAAGAATCATTAACAAGGTATCCATTCGAAGAATTATTGAAAATTTCTTCGGAAATTAACTGTCCAAATCCCCATTCAGTGTTCATCTCATTAAAACGCCTGAATGCACCATCAGCATCTATATTTATAACATAAAAATGTGCGTTAATAACACGAAGCATAAATAATTTACATTTTGCATGCATATATAGCGTTCCATACAGAAAAAAGAGATAAAATATATACCTTGAATAGTGAGGTACTTATCTAGTATTTGATCAAACACAAACAGTTTTAAATCCACTAGAACCTCCCAACCATGAGGATACGTGTCTGTCTCCTCAATTACCAAGTAGAGCGAGATGTAACCATTCCCATTGCTTTTCTTGTTTCCATTTGGATAAAGAGACAAGCTCCTGCACGTGGTAGAAATACAACTTCAAGATTACTTGTTGGTGAAGATCAAAAGTACCCAATGGTTGTTAACCCAACTTATAGGCATATAAATGTAAAATGAAGGTGGAAAATTAAGGTCCAAAATTATAAAAACTAGAATAGTTAGCAAAGTAGTAGAAGCTAACCATTTGTGTCCTCCAGTTTCAAACACACCAGAATCATACTTTTCTGCTTCTGACTGTAATAGTAAGGAGTAGGATTTAATTTTTAATTTGTAGTGAGCTGGTGGAAGATCTCTTTTGCGTCGAGAGATTCCTACATCCAAAGAACCAGAATACATAAAGTTCAAGAGAATGTTCTACTTAATTACACTACCAAAATAAACTGTAGACAGTCCCTATTTTTAAAATTTCTCTTTCACCTTCAAGCCCTTTCACTTGCTTTTTCTAAATTTTATTTTTCTTTTAAAAAATAAAATAAGATAAAACAATTCTCCCCCAACCGCTTGTCAGCGGCCACCATCATTAATGGAGGACCGGTGGCGATATGCTGCTGGAGTCGTGATAGTTCCTGGGCGGCTACTGTTGGGGGAAGAACCCTAAACTTAATATGAATAAAGGAAGAAGAAAATAGGAATATTAGAGGGGTTTTTGGTAAAAATATTGTTTACGGGCATGTACATAGTTAATTGGTTTGGAACTGCAGCAAGAACTAATCGAAGTTCAAATAAATCCAACGAGCTCAGCACAGAAGAAACAAACAAAAAAGATGGATCTTGTTGTTAAATATTGCCAATAACATAAAATAGGGATGCTAATTTCTTGTACTAAATAACTGTAAACTTGATATTTAACGTCGTGTATGGAATGGTACCTGTCTCCATGTTTGCTCTGCAGAGTGCTGTGGAGAGGAGACGAGTTGAACGGTTCGTTCAGCAACACCTAAGCCTGTTAAAAATAAGTGATTTGTAATTTAGGAAATTGCTCTAATTAGCTTCTCCAATAAGCAGGCCGTAGGTTCTTGAAGACAGTGTAGTTACTTTTTACTTTTTGAGTTTTTGCTTTTTCGTTTGATGAAATGTTAGTTTGGCTGCCCTTGTTTTTGCCCTTTCTTTTTATTTTTATTTTTATATATAATGAAAAGCTAGTTTAATTACTTAACCATGAAGATATAGGTGATGTAAAAATATGCAGGTCTCTCGAATCATTCAGAGTATCTTTTGCACCACGATGAGCCTTGGAGTTGATGGAGAAAAATCTACTGCCTGTATAATGGATTAACTATTAAATAATGTTGATTTGTTTCACACGTTCATATTTGAAGTTAACGGGTTCGACACATTTTATTTTTTATTAAATTAGAAATGATTATAGTAATAATAATTAGAAAACAATATTCTAAGCGACTTTGTATGCCGAACAAATAGCCAAGGTCACTGTTGTGGTGATGTAAGACAAAAGGCCTGCAAACCTTGCAATGCAAAAGCAGCATATATAATTCCACAAACAGTTAAAATACAAAAGGCCTGCAAACCTTGCAATGCAAAAGCAGCATATATAATTCCACAAACAGTTAAAATACCAAAATATCCCATTCAATTTAATATCTTTTTAGTTTCTTAAGCAAGCAGTCAAACATTGTTAAAAAAAGTGAAAAATAAAAAGCAGTCGTCTGTGCTGGAGGAACGTCAGCAATTTGTCGGTGATGGCCATTGGTTATCCAGTGGAATTTTGACTTTTTCATATATATATATTTTTTTTGGGTGAAGTTTCAATATTCAAATAATAGTAATCTTCAAATATAATATTTTTGACTTTTTAAGTTTCAGTATTTATGTCAGGACCTGTTCAGAATTCCTTCTCGAAATCTTAGATAAATCCTAATCTCAGAAAAATCCTACCAGACCCTCCTATGAAAAATCCGACAGAACCTCCTCTAAGGGATGGACTTACCACAATTTATCTGCACTGAAAACACACTTCTATAATCACCCCCTTATTTCTCCCGCAAACTACAAGTTGTTCCACAAATTACAGCACTTATCAACAATAACAACAATCCAGTGCATAAATAAAACATAAGTGTCCCAATAGTATACAGTGCTTTATGAAGTACTAAACAACAGAAATACAACAAAGATGAAATAAATAATACACTGAAATGAATGAGTACAAAGGTACTTCTCGAAACACGATAGCAGCGGAAAATTGGTTCGCTCCGGAAGAACGTCTACCACCACTTGCACCTAAGGGAACGGAACTTAAAAATGTAAGATGCTAATTATCTCAATGAGTGACCCTAACTACTGAATACTTTTAATGATAATAAAATAATAATAATAACAATTAAGGGAATTGAATAAATACCAACAATAAATAAATAAATAATAATAACTGTTGGAAATAATAATTTCCCTCAAAACTCTCACCGATCACTCCGTTTGAAATGTTCCCTTTTTAAAACAATTTTACAAAACCTGATGTACGTATTTCCCGAAAACCAAGGGATTAAACCATTTGATAAACAATAAATAAATAATACATACCCCAATATAATTAAAATGTAATAAATTATAATAAATAGTTTTTGAACACCTTTGGGGTTTTAAACTTTATTTGAAAACTACACTTGACGCATCACACCATATACCGGTGATGCCCTCCGATACCCAGCGTCCCGAGTACCGACTGGCGGGGGGTTAAAGAGAGAAACTTGCAAACGGCACTTCGGCGTCCCGACAGTATCGCTGCTGAAACCATCATCCCGGCCAAGGAGGGGGGCGGCTGAGGCCAATAACAAACTTGTCTGCCCACGGTCCAATGGCAACTCAAGGGTGAAATAACAATACTTGCGCGCTGAACTACATATACATATACCAGAACACCAATATTGTATGAATGCGTTTAAAATAATTATTAAATCAACTGTACCGTTTTCCAAAATTTACCGTGGGAAATATACCAAAATTCTCAATTACCATTCCACATATTTTTATTAAACAAACGGTACGAAAATATCGATAACAAATAAACCATAATTTTCTCGTAACACGAGGTTCAACAATTAAAATACCGCGGGCATAATTTATACAATTTAAACAAATATTTTCATAAAATAATTAACCCAATTATGCCCGAAAATAATACTTAAAACCTCGTACGAATATTATCGAAATACACTTTACTCATGCATAATAAATAAATTAAATCACAATAAAACCATAATTAAATTGTACCACATGAGCATAATTTAAATACCAATTAAACATAATTAATTGCCTAAAATATTTTTGAAGGTGCGTCACTCACCTTAAGCGCGTAAATCAGCTAAGATCCTCCACAGGATCAACTCCACTACTCGTACGCGCACCGAATCGAAGCTCGAGTGATAAGGGTCATGGATTCGGTCTTACTTTCCGGTGATTAGACCCGAGGTGGTCGGAATCTCGCCGGAAAGCTTTTCGAGTTTCGACTCCACAATTCTCCCAAACTGTCACGAATTGGTGGAAACGGATGCCGGATTCGGGTTCAGGAGGTCGAACACAGTGGACAGGGACCGGCGGTGAGACTGGGTACTCGCCGGAACAGTAACTTCCGGCGAGCCACCACGGTCACCGGCAATCGTCGCCGGCGGCGGTGCGTGCGGTGGCCGTTGGCTGGGATTTTTTGCAGATTTGTAGATCGAGGGGAGAGGAATCCAACGGGACCGGCGGTGAGGCAAACAGAGGCTAGACGACGGAGAAATCGCGGTTTGAAGAATTTCGGCCCCTCGCCGGAAAAAGCTCCGATCCCGGCACGTCGGTGGTCCAGTGGCCATGAAATTTGGTGGGTAGGCCGAACTTGAGGAGATGGTGAAGGCTGGCTGGCGCATGTGGCTGGAAAATGGCCGGAAAGGGGTCAATCGGCGGTGGCCGGCGGTGGCCGGCGGTGGAGGGAGAAATCGCCGCCGATCTTCGCCGCCTCGATTCGGGCGCGTCTGGCCGCCAATGGCCGTGAAACTTTGGGGTTTTGCCGGAAATGGGGAGGGGCTTCTTGCTGGCCGGCATGTGTAAGGTGGATCGGCCGGAAAATTTGAAAAATTCTGGCGGCCGATCGGACTCTCTCTCTCTTTCTCTCTCCTCTCTCTCTTTCTCTCTCTTCCCCGAGATTTTTGTCAAATAAAAGCCACCGTGTGACACTGTTCATTCCATGTGGACCAATCAGGTGATGACACGTGGCATTTCACTGTTCATCGACTCAAAAACATTAAAATATTATGGTATCCGGCAAACTTCACGCGTCCATAACTTTTTAACCGGATGTCCGTTTTAAGCGTGCCACTAGTCTGTGAACTCGTATCGATGAGCACTTCACAACCATGCATGAGTCAAAGCTCATTTCCCCATAAATAAAAAGTCAACTCCGGCACCCCTTGGATAGTTTGGACCTCAACTTGTTTTGCTCATAACGTTCAAACCGTAGCTCCGTTTTCAACGTGCTACTAGTCTACGAACTCGTCCCAACAAATACTTCGTAACGGTACCTCAGTCAACCTAGAATTCCAACTGGAACAAAAAGTCAACTTTGACCCGCTCGGTCAACGGTCAACATGCACGGATTCCGGTGCGATTTGGGACGGGGTGTTACAATTTATCCTTTGTAATCATATATTTATCTTGAAGATAAAGTAAAATTTGATTTTTGATATCTTATAAGTAAATATTGTCGTTTTGAAGTGTGTAATTAATTTGATTTTAAAATTATATATTAACAAACAAAAGTAATATTATGTATTGAACTTATGATAATCTCTTTAATATTTGTTTGTTTTTTAAGTTTGCAATTAATATATACCTTTTATTTTAATTAACTTATAATTTGTTGTTTTTATTTTTTATTTATCTATGTTTTCATGTTTATCATAATTCATTTTTTAATATGTTGTTTTTACTTCTGTTTTATATAGAAATTTTCTTAACTAAACACCTTTAATTTATTAATTATTAAATCTAGACAAATTTAAAATTTAGAGCATTATGAGATCCCACATCAGTTGGAAAGGAGAACGAAGCATGGCTTATAAGCGTGTGGATACATTTCCCTTGCAAACGCATTTTAAACCCTTGAGGGCTGGGTTGTAAGAGGATTCCCCAGGCCCAAAGAAGACAATATCTGCATGCGGGTGGTCTGAGCTAGGCTGTTACTGATGGTATCAGAGCCAGTACCCGGATCGATTTGCCAGCGAGAATCAGAGCCAGTACCCGGATCGATGTGCCAGCGAGGATACCAGTACCCGGATCAGAGCCAGTACCCGGATCGATGTGCCAGCGAGAATGCTGGGCCCCAAGGGGGGATGATTGTGAGATCCCACATTGGTTGGAGCCAGTACTCAGATCGATGTGCCAGCGAGGATACCAGTACTCGGATCGGTGTGCCAGCGAGAACGCTGGGCCCCAAGGGGGGAGGATTGTGAGATCGAGCCAGTACCTAGATCGGTGTGCCAGCGAGGACGCTAGGCCCCGGGGGGAGGATTGTGAGATCTCATTGGGCAGGGCTGTTACTGATGGTATCAGAGCTAGTACACGGATCGATGTGCCAGCGAGAACGCTGGGCCCCAAGGGGGGAGGATTGTGAGATCCCACATTGGTTGGAGCTAGTATTCGGATCGATGTGCCAGCGAGGATCACTGGGCTAAGCTGTTACAGATGGTATCAGAGCCAGTACCCGGATCGGTGTGCCAGCGAGAACGCTGGGCTCCAAGGGGGAGGATTGGGCTGGGCTGTTACTGATGGTATCAGAGCCAGTACCCGGATCGGTGTGCCAGCGAGAACGCTGGGCCCCAAGGGGGGAGGATTGTGAGATCCCACATTGGTTGGAGCCAGTACCCAGATCGATGTGCCAGCGAGGATACTAGTACCCGGATCGGTGTGCCAGCGAGAACGCTGGGCCCCAAGGGGGGAGGATTGTGAGATCGAGCCAGTACCTAGATCGGTGTGCCAGCGAGGATGCTAGGCCCCAGGGGGGAGGATTGTGAGATCTCACTGGGCAGGGCTGTTACTGATGGTATCAGAGCTAGTACCCGGATCGATGTGCCAGCGAGAACGCTGGGCCCCAAGGGGGGAGGATTGTGAGATCCCACATTGGTTGGAGCTAGTATTCGGATCGATGTGCCAGCGAGGATCACTGGGCTAAGCTGTTACAGATGGTATCAGAGCCAGTACCCGGATCGGTGTGCCAGCGAGAACGCTGGGCTCCAAGGGGGAGGATTGGGCTGGGCTGTTACTGATGGTATCAGAGCCAGTACCCGGATCGGTGTGCCAGCGAGAACGCTGGGCCCCAAGGGGGGAGGATTGTGAGATCCCACATTGGTTGGAGCCAGTACCCAGATCGATGTGCCAGCGAGGATACTAGTACCCGGATCGGTGTGCCAGCGAGAACGCTGGGCCCCAAGGGGGGAGGATTGTGAGATCGAGCCAGTACCTAGATCGGTGTGCCAGCGAGGATGCTAGGCCCCAGGGGGGAGGATTGTGAGATCTCACTGGGCAGGGCTGTTACTGATGGTATCAGAGCTAGTACCCGGATCGATGTGCCAGCGAGAACGCTGGGCCCCAAGGGGGGAGGATTGTGAGATCCCACATTGGTTGGAGCTAGTATTCGGATCGATGTGCCAGCGAGGATCACTGGGCTAAGCTGTTACAGTTGGTATCAGAGCCAGTACCCGGATCGGTGTGCCAGCGAGAACGCTGGGCTCCAAGGGGGAGGATTGGGCTGGGCTGTTACTGATGGTATCAGAGCCAGTACCCGGATCGGTGTGCCAGCGAGAACGCTGGGCCCCAAAGGGGGAGGATTGTGAGATCCCACATTGGTTGGAGCTAGTACTCAGATCGATGTGCCAGCGAGGATCACTGGGCTAAGCTGTTACAGATGGTATCAGAGCCAGTACCCGGATCGGTGTGCTAGCGAGAACGCTAGGCTCCAAAGGGGAGGATTGTCGCTGGGCTCCAAGGGGGGAGGATTGTGAGATCCCACATTGGTTGGAGCCAGTACCCGGATCGGTGTGCCAGCAAGGACGTTGGGCCCTAAGGGGGGAGGATTGTGAGATCCCACTAGTCTGGGCTGTTACAAATGGTATAAGAGCTAGTATCCGAATCGGTGTGGCAGCGAGGACGCTGGGCCCTAAGAGGGGAGGATTGTGGAGGAAGATTGTGAGATCCCACATTGGTTGGAGCCAATACTCGGATCGATGTGCCAGCAAGGATACCAATACCCAGATCGATGTGCCAGCGAGAACGCTGAGCCCCAAGGGGGGAGGATTGTGAGATCCCACATTGGTTGGAGCCAGTATCCGGATCGGTGTGCCAGCGAGGATGTTAGGCCCCAAGGGGGGAGGATTATGAGATCCCACTGGTCTGGGCTATTACAAATGATATCAGAGCCAGTACCCGAATCGGTGTGGCAGCGAGGATGCTGGGCCCCAAGGGGGGAGGATTGTGAGATCTCACATCGGTTGGAAAGGGGAACGAAGTATGGCTTAGAAGCATATGGATACCTTTCACTTGCAAATGCAGCCAGTACCCGAATCGGTGTGGCAGCGAGGACGCTGGGCCCCAAGGGAGAAGGATTGTGAGATCCCACATCGGTTGGAAAAGAAAACGAAGCATGGCTTATAAGCGTGTGGATACATTTTCCTTGTTTTAAACCCTTGAGGGCTGGGTTGTAAGAGGATTCTCTCCAGGCGTAAAAGGATTCTCCATGCCCAAAGGTGGATACCTTTTCCTTGCAGACGCGTTTTAAACCTTTGAGGGCTGGGTTGTAAGGGGATTCTCCCCAGGCTTAAAAGGATTCCCCATGCCCAAAGAGGACAATATCTGCATGCGGGTGGTCTGAGCTGGGCTATTACAGAATTCCCATAGCACTCTTTAATTTTGTATAAGATTCTCCAATAATACTCTTAATCCATGTTTTTAAGTTGCTTTTTTCAAGCACTCTTTTTTTTTTTTATAAGATCCTTCAATAATACTCTTAATCCATGTTTTTAAGTTGCTTTTTTTAATAAACATTTACTACTTTACACCATTAAATAGAATGATACACATATTGTTTTATAAAATTGTAATAGTGATTTTCAAACACATGCAACATGAAATAAAAAATGATACACATAGTGTTTTATAAATTTGTAATAGTGATTTTCAAACACATGCTTCATGAAATAAAAATAGTATAAAATACAAATATAAAATGGGTTAAGCTATCACCATTTAAAATAAAAAATATGAAACAAATATATAAAGGGCGTGTTTGTTACGCCGGACTGGGCAGGTCAGGACAGGACCCAGTCCCAGTCCGGTGTTTGGCAAGTGAAAATGGGAGGGGGACAGGTTTGTCCCGTAGATCAATTTATCCCAAATGAGGGGGATAAATCTGACCCATCTGGAGACTGGGTCACTTTTGTCCCACCGAGCTCTCTTCGAAGCATCTCTGGCCGCCCCCTTCGAAGCATCGTCGATCTCGCATCACCATCCCCTTCGAAGCATCGTCGATCTCGCATCACCATCCCCTTCGAAGCATCTGGCCGGTGAGCATGTCTTCTTCTTCTGTTTCGGCAATCTTCCATCATCATCATCTTGTTATTTTTCTTTGTTTTTTACCTTAATTTTTAGCTAAAAAATTATGAAATATTTTTGGGAAATGTCATTTGTTGATCTGCGAAATAAGCTTCGATCTATTTATGTTAGGGCTTGATTTGATATTAAGGAGGAAGAAGCTTGATTTTGGAGGCAAACTACCCTTCGAAGCATTTCTGGCCGGTGAGTTTATCTTCTGCTGCATCCTTCCTCTGTTTCATCGATCTGCCATCATCACCTGGTAAATATGTTAGTTGCTTAGTTCGAAACACTAGCTAGTTTCTTAAAAAGAAACTTTATTGCTCCCTATCTGATGTGCTGAGTCTAGTGCAAAGTAAACTGTACAGCTTAATTTCATGTTACCGATTTGCATTCTCAATTTGCTATAACTGCAATACAGAGGCATCCAATTGGTTCAAGGATGGTTTCTATAAACCAGAAATAAAAAATTAAGTGAATAATTGTAATCTACTTTTGGTGCACGTGTGAGGCTTCAAAATTTTTGGATTTGTGCATGTTACAATTATCTTTTAATCAACTCTGCTTCAATCATATCTTGTTGATATGCCTCTTACTAGCAGTCTTTGAAACTTCGGAATAACAAAGGCAGTGCAGAAGTAGAATTCTTAGAGAGAGAGAGAGAGAGAGGGTGGGGGGCACATCACTTTGCTATTCAAAGCGTGGAAACTTATTTCCGTTGTCATTTTGCATAATGTATAACCTGTTCATTTTCTGCATAAAAACACCATAATGCATATTGCCACACAAAGCGCGCAAACTAGTCTTTACTGCCAATTTGCATAATGCATATCCTGTTCTTTTGTGCATCAAAATCCCATTTCTGGATTTTGCCATACAGAGCGTGCAACTGACCTTTAACAGTCATAATGTCATTTAGCAGTATAAAAGTAACAATACTAATTGCACATCTATGCTTTAGAATACCCACCATCATACTATCACTGTCATCTTATCCCCAATGTGAAACTTACGTTTAATGACAGAAATACCAGTTTTTGAAAACTTAAAAAAAAAAAATCTGGTGCAAAAATTTTGAATCTGCAAAGGAAAAAGATAAGTGCTAATGATCACTGGGAAAATGAGGTAGAAGGAATAAAGGTTGTCTCTTATGGGGTGTTGGACAATGAAAGAGGTGGCAGCTGAGAGCATGTATATATCATGAATTATGAATTTTCATAATAAAGAAAAGGACAAAAGACTGTAAAAAAGCTAAGAGCATGTGGCAGCTATAATCAAGCTATATGAGGGGACATGATGATAACTATATAATTGTGTAATTTTATATATTATTATTTCTCTACAGGTTATTTAAAGCTTGCATGTGCACTGTACTTTTCAGAATTAAATTATACTCCCATTTTGATTAAAAGGAAGCAGCAGTATAGCTCAAAGGATTACGCAGAGGTTGGCGTGTTGACAATTTTAAGCAGCAGTATAGCAGAAACATCACGTAGAGGTTGGCGTGTTGACAATTTTAAGCAGCAGTATAGCAGAAACATCACTCAGAGGTTGGCGTGTTGACAATTTTAGATGAGATTTATTTGTTTTTTCTTTTTTTGTTTTTTCAGCTCATCAAAATCAACTGTCCTGGTTTGACATGAACAAAGTATCAATCATGTTTGCATTTTTTTTTTTTTAATGCTCCAAGTTTGAAAAGCATATATGCGTTTAGGTTCAATGGCTGGTGTTTTTCTTAGATGTTTAGACAATTATTAGATTGTGTAGAATTTCTGGCAATAAAAGCTAGGCAGTTGGATCTAGAAATTTATATTCAAGTTTTCTCTCTAATTGGGTCTTGTTTTACTTAAAGTTGTTTGGTTAAGTTTGATACAAAAAATTGTTTGGAGAGAATTCTGAGAAATAATTGTTATAGATAGATGATGTGCCTAAAGTGGGAACTGTAAACATCATATGTATGTATGTGTGTGCCTTACAAAAATGATGGCCCATATCAAATTGAAGAAATGTCTGCATTTGATGGTAGAGGCTATGGGTTGCTTTCAGAGTTCTTGGTCCAGCCCAATTATTTTATGTATATAAATTCAAATTCATAATTAGGTGAAAATGAAGCCAACATATTTATCTATAAAAAAAAATGACCGGTAATATGTGGACAACTTCTTCTATTTCTGCTTTACATAGTGACCTGAAGTATTTGATTAAAATAGTTTGATTTTGCCGGAATGTAATTGTTTTTTTTTTTTTGGCTTTAAGAAATTGGTGTTTCCAATGCTATCATGTTCTCTAAATCAGTTTCTGAATTTTGATTGCACAGGGAATTTTTGGCCCTTATTTTAAAAATAATAATATACTAAAAGTAGTAACTTTGTTTGCTTGTAATATTGGAAAAAGGCTCCACTTGGAATATTGAAATAAGTTTTGTGGTTGGCTATAAATTAAATGGAAAGGCATGGATTTTGATCATCATTTTCCCAAATCCGAGAAAGAATTAATTGGCATATTTGTTTCGTAGGAATTAGTTGGCATATGCTTAGACAAGTTTGCCGCATTAGCATTTTACATTTGAAAACAAAGGAAGAAAAATACCATGGGTGATGGGTGACTAGTATTTTGGACAAAATGTAGTGCCAAATTAACGTGAACAAAATTTGATTCCAATTTATTTTATTTTATTTTATTTTTTTATAAATATATGCAATATGTAATAGGTTTTTTATATATTCCACCTAATAGTATAATAAAAATCTATAAAACCTTAAATCTTAAACCCAATAAAGTCTACTATATTTTGTAAATCCTGGTGGCATTTAACTCCCTTCTTTATACGATTTTCTCAATGGAGATTCAAGCCATGGAGGGATGCTAGAAATCTATTAGTCCATATTAAGAAAATAGAAGTTGTTATCAAATTGTACCCAATTAAAATCACTCTTAAGAAGTAGGAAATATGAGAGTTAAAGCCAAAAAGAAGAGCAGATAGTGTTTTTGCTTTCGCTTAGATAAAAGTGCACTTGAACTAGATCAATTGATAATATCATGAAGTTGAGACTTTGCTATCTTCAAACATCATATAGTTTGTTTAAAAACTTAAATCCATCTTTTATTTTGACCTTCCAAATATATATAATGTTTATTGTGAATGCTAATATATAAATATATTATTTATGGAAGATTTTTGTTTGCTGTATATATTCAATTGTATTGGCAATAGCAGCTCAATTTATTGTATGCATTATAATTTTTTTATTTGTTTTTTTTTTCTTTTTGTAGAGATGGATGGAAGAAAATTAGTTGTGATCCAATCTTTTTGTTGGGGCTTTATGTTTATCTTCTTTATGTACATGTATGTAGCGTGGCAAAGGAGAAATGAAAGAGGTGTTAGGAATAGAATAACTAGGAATACCGAATTGCGTACATCTTTTATAGATAGTTTGTTGGACAATGATGTCACTTGTATTAGTCAATTGAGGATGGATAGGAGAACATTTGTTATTTTATGTCGGTTATTACGCCAGGATGGATATGTGAAAAGAGATGGTACCGTTACATTGGAAGAGCAAGTGTGCATATTTTTGCACATAATTGCTCATCATACAAAAAATCGTACAATTATCAGTCGATTCTATAGATCAGGGGAGACAATTAGTAGATATTTCAATTCAGTATTGAATGGGGTGTTGCGCTTACATTCCATTTTGTTGAGGCATCCTGAACCTGTGTCGGATAATTGCTCGGATGATAGATGGAAAATGTTTAAGGTACGTATGTGGACTAGTTTGGTTATTAATTTTATAGTTAGATGACTTGTAGCATTATCTGACGTTAGTAAAATTGTTTGTGTCGTAGAATTGTTTGGGAGCATTAGATGGAACTTATATTAAGGTGAAAGTACCTGAAATCGATAAGCCAAGATATCGAACAAGAAAGGGCGAGATAGCAACAAATGTCTTAGGTGTATGTAACCCGAATATGGAATTTATATTTGTATTACCGGGTTGGGAAGGCTCCGCTTCAGATTCCAGAGTACTTCGAGATGCAATAAGTAGGCCAAATGGACTAAAAGTACCAACCGGTAAGACCAATCCTTAAATATTTCATCGAGTGGATTAACATTACATAAACTAATAGGAGATATTTTTCTGTGTTAGGTTGTTATTACTTAGTGGATGCTGGTTACACAAATGGTGAAGGATTTCTTGCACCATATAGGGGAACAAGATATCACCTTTCCGAATGGAGAGATGGTTGTGCACCCATAAATCATCAAGAGTATTTCAACATGAAGCATGCATCAGCTAGGAATATCATAGAAAGATGCTTTGGGGTTCTTAAAATGCGATGGGCAATTTTAAGAAGTCCATCTTTCTACCCAATTACAACACAAATCAAAACCATTACTGCATGTTGTCTGATACATAATCTGATTAGAAGAGAAATGATACTCGATCCTGGAGAAGTTGAATATGATAGGATGGAAAATGTAGACATTAATGAAGAGGAGGACATTATAGGATCAATTGCTTCCTCAGATCGATGGACGAATTGGAGAGATGAGTTAGCTAATCAAATGTTTGGTGAGTGGAGAGGTCATCATGATTACTAGTTGATGGTTATGTAAAAAATTATGCTCTAACTGCTTATTTAATATTATTTGTTAAATTTTTTGAAGAATATGTATGAAGGCAAACTTATATTATATTAAGTGCAACATTTGAGATTTATTGTTATTTTGTTTGCATCTTGTTTTGATAATGTTGGAATCATGAAATGTTTACTTGAATAGCAATGGAAGCTGGAGGTAGCAGCAATGATAATAGGTGGGGTGAATCTAGGCGTACATGGAGTAGAGGTGAGGAAGAAGCTTTGCTGGTTCTTTTAGATGAAGCTGTAGCTAGTGGGCAACGTTGTGACACGGGAGCATTTAAACCTGGTACACTTAATATGATTGAGCGGAAACTGGCTGAAATGTGTCCTAACTCGGGATTGCGAGCAACTCCACATATTGAATCAAAGCTAAAAAAGTGGAAGAAGCAATACGGCATCATATACGACATGCTGAACAAAAGTGGATTTGGATGGAATGACACTCTTAAATGTGTGGAGATTGACAGTGACGATGCTTGGAAAGCATATGTGCAGGTTTTGACTTTGTTAAGAAAAATACCTTTATTGAATTTTGTGTTTCTTATCTTAAATATATAATGTTTTTACTAAATGATGGCTTTTTTTATTTTAGAGTAATCCAAGTGCAAAAAGTTGGAGAGATAAACCTTTTCCGATATATGAGAGGCTTGCTAATATTTTTGGGAAAGATCGGGCAACAGGACATGGAGCACAAACTCCAATTGATTTAGTTAATGATATAAATATGGAGCCTGACAATGACCAATTTGATGATGTGGGTTCTCCAATGTCTATAAATCAAACACATAGTCAACTGCCTACACAATCCCAATTAAGAGGTAAGAGGAAAGCTCAATCGAAGGATGTTGACATCGTTAGCGGGTTAAACAATGTAGCAGATAAGTTTATTGATAAATTGGCTACACAGTTAGACAAGTTGGAGAAGTCTGATATCAACTATCCACAATACTTAGCTATGGAGCTTGACAGGTTAGGATTCCCTATTACTGACAATCTCAAAATCTCTAAGGCAATGAGATCGGATCCATCGAACGTTGAGGTTTTCAAGATTATTAAAACCGATGCGCAGAAGATTGAATTTGCTCGTGGATTTTTGGATAACTAAATTAGTATTGTTGTGGATTATATATTTATGGATATGTATGAGAGGATGACAACTATGAACATTTGGAATTGAAACTTATGGACATATATTGTAACGTATTGAATGTTAGTTTCTAATTATGCATGTACGGATAATTTTATTATTATGTGTTATGTTTTAGAATATTAACATGCACTTTATTGATTTGGTTAGTTGTTATTTTATGCTATTAACAAGTTCTTAATTAAATATTATGTCAATTTTTTTTATTTGTATTTAATTGTTATTCATGATTAGTAATTTTATTTTAATTGGTTTTGAAAACAATATTTTAAGTAGTTTATGGGTGTTAAAAAAAAAATTACAGATGTATTATAAATATCATTAAATTATTTTTATTATTAATTAATTGAACATATAAATATCTATACAAAACATATTAAATATAAGTAATAATAAAACTTTAATTAAATATAATATTTAATTTTTTTGTAAATATAAATATAATTTTAAATCTTTTCATATATAACAAAATAAATACTATAATTATAAAATAATCCAATCCAGTCCGATCCTGTACCAAACATGGGACAACTAATCCAACATTCAGTCCAGAACTATACCAAACACAGTACTGCACTATTCGATCCTGTCCGATCCTGTCCGATCCGAACCTATCCTGTCCGATCCCGTCCGATCCGGACCTATCCTGCGTACCAAACGCCCCCAAAAGGTTCTTAGATGCTATTAATATGTAGAGAATCAAACCAACTACTATATTTAAATAATATTTTTTTAAAATTGATTCTTTAAAATAAAAAATATGGAACAGACTCGTTCTACAATGCTATTAGAATTTAAATTCAATCCCCTTTTTTTTATTTTTTTGCTGGTGTGGCTGGGCCCCCCCGGCTCCACCTCCAAACACTCGATCCCAAGCACACACAGGCTGGGATGCAGAACTCTACCACTTAAGCGCCACGGCGAGTCGTTGTAGTATTATTTTCATTATCTAATGAATTATTTTTCTATCTGTTGGAGTTAATATATCTAGGAATCCACCCTATTAGCAACGGAATCCACATAAGTATTGACTATGCTAAAAAACTTATTGTTATAAATTGGCCCATCTTATCAAAACTTCTCCATCCATCCCTTTATAGTATGCGTTCTATTCTATAAACTTAATATAGATAAGTAAATCATTTTATACAGTTAATTAAATTTGTCAAATAACAGTCATCAATAATAACAATATTATTTTTTATTTTTAATTTTTTTTAAGTTGTGGAATATTGTCTGTGAAACAAATTTTAACCTGTAGAGTATCATGGAACTCTTTCTATTTCATTTTTTCACCCGAAAAAAAGCATTGAAAAGGTACGTACAAGAGGGGAAAACCTTGAAGGAGAAAGACTGTTCATAAAAACAAGGGATCAGACTGAAAAGTATATTGCATCCCATAGATTCACTTATACTACTTAACCATAAAATAATTAAGGTACTTGATCTGAATATCTGATAATTACATTGCAAGACAACTTACTTGATTGACGCAGAAACACTCACAAAACTCGTAAAAAGCTAATATAAAATTCAAAATGCATGCCAAAACATATAGAACCTTTTAATCTATCTCTATTTTAACTTTTTTATTCTCACTGATATTGTTATATGTAGATGTACCATTGGAACTCTGAACCGCAATCATAGGCAAGAGAAGGAATTGTACTTCGACTGTTAAAGCATAGTTAACAACGAATCCCTTTGACGCATCATTCAGTTCCACCAGCGGAATTATGTTTCGGCAACCCACATTATTAGAAGGAGAGAACCAACTCTTAGCTGCAAGTAAAATGAGAAGCCATGGGGTGAATACAAGTCCTTTTATAAAACATATAGTTATAGTTGGTATTATCAGTCATTAGGAATTATTAGTTGCTTTATTTAATTAAAAATTTTCCAAAAAATGGCAAGAACAACAAAAATAAATATATAATTTGAAACAGAGGACACCTGATAAAAACTCTGTGTTTTGACCACCTCTGATGTTCAGTATTCGCAGACTTTATTCGGCATAAACTTTCCTGCTTAATGGAATGCCTTCTCAAACAAATAGATTTAAGAAAACTGATAACGATTTGCCACTTTCAGATCCTTGTCCTTTTGGATAAACCCTTACAGATAGACCTCATATCAAATCAAAACATCAAAACATAGAGGGTCCAATAAAAAATGAAAATTGCTACAAGTGTATCCCAGTTCCACTCCTCAGCAGAGAAATGTTGACAATCATAAAAGGACTTTTCCAATGTAGAAAAATTTCTGAGCTTCCAAGTAAAAGTTCCATTACTTGGTTGCCTCACTGCTGCAAGAGATTCCCAAGTATGAGTCTGGTTCATGACACAGTTCTCTGCCCCAAACATACAGCAATCGTTAACAAGGTATCCATAAGAAGGATTAATGAGTGTTTCAAGAGAAATTAATTGTCCAAAACCCCCACTGAGTGTTCATCTTGTTAAAACGCCGAGTTGTGCCATCCGAATCTATATATTCATACACAAATTGATATATTTACGTGTTAATCATTTTTTAATATCAAGAAATTTCATTTACATTTTGCATACACCAATATGTATATATATCATACACCAATATGTATATATATATATATATATATATAGCATCTCACAAACAGAGTGAAAAATACGTACCTTGAATAATGAGATACTTATCTTGCATTCGATCAAACACAAACGGTTTCACATCCACTAGAACCTCCCAACCATGAGGATAATTATCCTTTCCTTCGATTACCAAGTAGAGTGAGATGTAACCATTCCCATTGCTTTCTTATTTCCATTTGGGTAAAGGACTAATCTCCTGCATGTGGCAGAAATACAATTTCAAATGTTGTTTGGTAAAGATCATTAAGGTATCAATTAATGACTATTGATCAAAATATATATATATATATAGTATGAATGCTTGGATTAGATCTCAATTGAACATCATATGATACGTGCAACGTAAATTAAACTAGCTACAAAATTAGAAACTTTAAATAGCAGAGTAATTTCAATTTTAACAGAAATTATGGTTATATGTAAACCCCATATAATAATTATGTTACTAATAATATTTGAAAAAGCTCTTAACGTTTGTGTCCTCCAGTTTCAAATACACCAGGATTATACTTTTCTCATTTTGCTTGTGATATTAATGTAACACCCCGTCCCAAATCGCACCGGAATCTGTGCACGTTGACCAAGGTTGACCGTTGACCGAGCGGGTCAAAAGTTGACTTTTTGCTCCAGTTGACCAGGATACCGTGGCAAAGTACATGATGCTCCGAGTTCGTAGACTAGTAGCATGTCAAAAACGGAGCTATGGTTTGAAAGTTATGGGCGAAACAAGTCGAAGTGCAAAACAGTCCAAAAGGTGCCGGGAGTTGACTTTTTCTTGTGGTGTAATTTTGTGTTGACTCTTGTATGGTTGTAAAGTACTCGTCGATACGAGTTCATAGACTAGCGGCACGCTTAAATCGGACGTTTGGTTAAAAAGTTATGGACGTTTGAAATTCGCTGGATACCGTATTATTTTATTATATCTGGCTTAAGTGCACAGTGACGCCACGAGTCAGCTTTTGATTGGTCCACATGGAATGAACAGTGTCACACAGTGGCATTTATTTGATAAAATTCTCGGAGAAGAGAGAGAAAGAAAGAGAGGAGAGAGAAAGAGAGAGAGAGTCCGAAGGGCCACCGAAGATTTTCAAATTTTCCGGCCGATCTACTGTACACGTGCTGGACAGCAAGATTCCCCTCCCCATTTCCAGCAAAACCTCAAATTTTCACGGCGATCGGCCGCCGGACGCGCCGGGATCGGACCACCGCCGGCCACCGCCGATTGACCCATTTCCGGCCATTTTCCGACCACACGCGCCAGACACCCTTGATCCCCTCCTCAAGTCCGGTCGACCCACCAAAGTTCACGACCACCGGACCACCGACGCGCCGGGATCGGAGCGTTTTTCGGCGAGGGCCCGGAAATCTTCAAACCGTGATTTCTCCGCCTTCCGGCCTCCGTTTGCCTCACCGCCGGTCCCGTTGAATTGCTCTCCCCACGATCTACAAATCTGCAAAAAAATCACAGCCAATGGCCACCGCACGCGCCGCCGGCTGCGACGGTTGCCGGTGACCGCGGCGGCTCGCCGGAAGTTACTGTTCCAGCGAGTACCCAGTTTCCCGGCTGGCTCCAGTCCACTGTGTTCGACCTCCTGAACCCGAATCCGGCATCCGTTTCCACCAATTTGCGACGGTTTGGGAGAATTACGGAGCCAAAACCCGAAAAGCTTTCCGGCGAAATTCCGACCCCGTTGGGTCCGATCACCGGAAATTAAGACCGAATCTGTGATCATCATCACTCGAGCTTCGATTCGGTATATAATTCGTAAATTTTAGATATCGTTTGGTGTTCGCTCCCCGGGTATCCATTTGGGAATTACCCAAATAAAATATTAATATTTGTGGTTTGGTGTACTGTGGATGTTTTAGGTGCACGTGCGAGTAGCGGAGTCGATCCTACGGAGGATCTTGATTGAGATACGTGCTTAAGGTGAGTGACCCACCTTCAATTTAATTTTGGGAATTTAATTGATGAATATTATGTGTGATTTAAATATTGGAATTTGAATTCTATGTGCCAAATAATTATTTGATTTATTGTGGATTTATTGGTGAATTTATTGGATTTAAGAAAATGTGCATTCTATAAAATTATGCCATGTGAAATTATTTTATGGTTTTGAGGATTTTGAAATTCGTGTGATTTTAATATTAAATCGGGCACGATTTGATTTTCAAATATTTCAAGGAAAATATTTGCTCATGTTGGTGATTTCAATTTTTTTTTATAAAATATGCCCATGGAATATTATGAGATTTAATTATTATATTTCGAGAATTATTTATGCTTGGGAAAATGTGAATATTTGAAATGGTGGATTTGAAAATCATGGAATTTATGGTGTTGATTATAGAGAAATTGTGGAGAATTTCCGGGTTCAAGCGGATGGACTATACCCGCTATGTTTATGCAAAATGTGAAATTTGTTATATAATTTAAATTTGTGAATTTTATGATTTTTAGATGCACCGTGCACTTACTGGTGTTCTGATTATATGTGATATGGATATTGTGCACACGAATAAGATTAGCGCGCAGGTGGGTGTGAGTAGCGCGCAGGTGATATTATGAGGTTGTTCTGTGGTTGCCATCGAATGAGGGTGGCCACCCCTCCATGGCCGGGACACCAGGTTAGCAGCGGCGCAGTGGGACGCCACGCGACCGTATGCCGATTTCTTTCTATAACCTCCTGTCTGGAGGTACCTCGGGACGCTGGGTACTGTTGGCGCCACTGGTATATAGTGGGTGCATCAACTGATTTTCAGAACTGTGTTTTAAAAATAAAATGTTTTAAAACTGTATTGGAACTAAAATTATAATTATTACCGTTTCTGGTATTTATTTGATGTCTTGGTTTTCGGGGAATACGAATAAGGGGTTTTGTGAAAAGGTTTCAAAAGGGGAACTTTTCCAACTGAGAGAATTGTAAGGGTTTTGAGAGAAATTATTATTTCCAATTAATTATTATCTATCTACTTATTCCGTGGTATTATATTGTATAGTAGATAGAGTCACTCACTGAGATGATTAGCATCTCACACTCTTAAATTCCGTTCCTCTAGGTACCAGGTTGTCGGTGTTTATTCGGAGCGGACTTGACCTTCCTTGCTGTTTTAGTTCGTGAAGTACCCTGTTCTTCCTTTATTGCAATTGTAATATTTCTTTCACTCTTGCTGTATTCTATACTTAGTAGTGCTTCATAAAGCTCTGTATACTGTATGGGACACTTATGTATTTATTTTGCACTGGATTACTGTATTTATTTTGAAGTGCTGAAATTTGTGGAACCAACTTGTAGTATTGTGGGAGGAATAAGGGGACAATTATAGAAGTGCGTTTTCAGTGCAGGAAATTTTGTGGTAAGTCCATCCCTTAGGAGAGGTTCTGCTAGATTTTCCATAGGAGGGTCCGATAGGGTTTCCCTGGGATAAAGGCTTGTCTAGGGTTCCGGTGGGGAACTTTGGACGGGTCTTGACAATTAAGGAGTAGGATTGTATTTTCAATTTGTAGTGAGATTGAGGAAGATCTCTTTTGCATCTTGAGGTCCCTGCTTGCATATGTAAAAGCCAATATGCATAAGTTCAAATTAATCCTATGAAGCTTATTACAAATGAAATAAACATGAAAGGTGAACCACATTATATACGGGTCTTTTTGTCCAAGTTTAACGTAAAAGGAATGCCAATTTATTGGTAGTAAATAACTTTAAACTTGAAATTTAAGACTTGATAAAGTCATGTAAGGAATATTGTTACATTTATCCATGTTTACTCCGTAGAAAGCTAATGAGCTTAAATATAGATGCCTCTGTCTGTAGTGAACCATTTCATTGATTGCATTTCTCCAAGCCGAGCGGTCACTTAAAAGGCTAGTTGTTGTCATCTATGTGTAGTTGGACCCTGGCTAAGAATATTCCCAAGAGATTCCTTATTTTAGTAGGTATATTTTTCATATTAGAGAATATCTTTAAAAATCAAAGAGTAAATTTCAGAGGATCCTTCAACAATACTCCTTATTTATTCATGTTCTCTATCTTTGCCTTCTTTCAATTGACATTACTATTTTACACCATTAAATAGAATAATATACATACTTTTCAATAAAAAATATTGTAATAGATGGACTTATGCAACACCAAATAAAAATAATATTAAAAAAATAAAAATAGTGAATTTGGTTAAAATAAAAAATTCATTGAATTTGAAACTTTTTAAAAAATTGACTTTTTAAAAATAAAAAATATAAAACAAATAAAGAATACTTTGGAATTTTATAATATAGGTCTTATTAATTACCTCATTTAATTTAATTCTTTTTTGAACGGACTCTTTGATATTCCATTAATTGTATATAAATTAAAGAAATATATGACATGTAAAATTGAATTAAGAAAAACACAAGTATATAGATAGAATCATAGAATTATTTGTGGAAAATGGAAAGTGGAAACTGACTTGGTTAAACATATATCTGTATATATTGATGATCCATAGGACGTGTCAACTTTATCTATACATTGGTTTTCTAAAGTTTCGAGAATTATTATTTTTTAAAAAATTTTTTGGTTCCAAATTTCCAAGAAATTGCAAGGTTGTGCTTAACTTTATTGGTGTCTGATTGGTTGGGTAGGTGAAAAGCCTATCGTCAATTTTCAAAAATTTTGGTCAATTCACATGCATCCTTGTTTATTAATATTTCCCTGATTGCAATAAAAATAAAAATAAAAATAAAGATTACTAATGTAAAAATGGTTATGAACGCCCAGATACGTTTTATATTTAAATTTATTTTTTATTTCTTGTTAATAGATCCGGTGGAATTTTATATAGCATAGCCTATTAATTAAAAGACCATGGAAAAAATTTAGGTGGTCCCTGGATCACCTTTCTCTACAAAGTCCCTTTATTCAAAATGTTAATAACTGGCAAAAATTAGCTGACTAAGATTTTAAATTCTTATTTTTTTTTCCCCATTTTTCGACTTAAAAATTCCTTTATTACAAAATTTCCCCCAGTTAAATGTTCGGAAATTTTTTTTTTCCCTGTTTTGCCAAGTATAAATTTCTCTATTTAATCTTTTGACTTTTTTTTTTTTCAATATTTAACACCTAAAAATAAGTTTTTCCCTGATTAAAATTTTTTTCTTTCTCAATACAACTATTTTTCTATTTGATTTGGCTGATTTGGCTACTTAAAATCCGAATCAACTAAAATTTTTTTAACACTTATCAACATTTCAATGGATGGATCTCGTAGAGGAAGTTGGTCCAAAGACTATCTAATTTTCTCCAAAGAACAGGGTCTGCCGGCTCTTTTATTTAGGATGATAAATTGCTGGCTCTTTTATTTAGGATTATAGATGGTTAGAGATCAATTTGTGATAAGTCAATTTAAACTCATTTGAACTCAATTTGAAAAAAATTAACCGTAAAAAAAACTCACGAACAAATTTTAAATAGTAAATGAACCTTTCTAGTAATTTGTAAGTTGTTGATCAGATTTGTTACTTATATCTATCTATATAAAAATTATATTATTATTTAAATATTTTGAATACTTACAAACATTTTGAAACCTGGTTGTTGGCTCATGGCTGTGAAAACAGACAACTAAAATTATGGTATATTATCGTATGTGCAATTTATCGAAAGACTACAGGTGTAAGGGGAAAAATATCTTGGAGGAGATGGGACTTTTTTGCTTTCACAAAAACATGGGGATCAGACTTAAGAAGTGTATTGGGTACCCAAATCCAGCATTGGAAGCGGAGAACCATTTCGTAGCTGCAGCAAAATCATAAGCTCTTAGTTAGGGTGACTACTCCTTTGGAAAACCTATAGTTGGGTAATATTATAAAACATATATATCTATATATATATAATATATATAATTTAAAAAGTTAATTGCATTTTAATATCCTATGCTTTTGTAAGATTGCACATTGATTATTTAATTTATAAGGTTACATACATTAGATTTTCAATCTATAATTTATTTCCATATTAATTAATTTCCAAATTAACTAATCAAAAGTTTAAAAATTGAGTAAAGTGATTAGTTTTCTTATTAATTAATCAATTTTTTTCTATTTTCTTGCTTGTAAATTGAAACAACTGGTAAATTTTCTGAATTTTTAAACTTTATGCTAGTCAATTTAGAAATTGAGTTGAAGGCCTTCACAATCAGCTAGATTTAAGAAAACGGATAAAAATATTTTGCCATTTTCAGATGCATTCCCTTTCGGATAAACCTTTGAAAACCTATAACCCATATTAAAAAGAAAAAAATCAAAATTGTAAAAACTATACAGAGGGTCATAAAAAATAAACAAATAAATAAAATGAAAGACGAAAGTTACTCAAAAATGTATAATACCAGTTCCTTCCCTCAACAGAGAAATGTGGGGACCCATCAAAATATCTTATCTAACTTAGAGAAGTTTTGGAGCTTCCAAGTAAAAGTACCAGAGAAATGTGGAGACTCATAAAAGGTCTTATCTAACTTAGAGAAGTTTTGGAGCTTCCAAGTAAAAGTACCGTCACTTGGTTGCTTCATCGTCGAAAGGGATTCCCATTTGAGTTTGGTTTATGATACAAACTCCTAGTAACCTGTTAAATTTCCACAGGATAAAGTGGAATTGTTTATACTAGTATGACAACTTTGTTTGTTATTTTCTATATCTTTTTCTTGTTTTTCTTTTGTGTAAGATAAATATTTATTATTTTTTAATTTTTCTTCTACCTCTCAAATGAAATTGGATAGACGTATTGTAGTAAAACAATGGACAGAACTAATATCTTGACATTCCCTAAAATATTAAAGATGGGCTCGTTATTGGGCCGGTTCTGTAATGAATCTAACTTTTGTCAACTGTAGTCCTAAAGCGTCTATCACTTGCCCCATAGTCACCAACCATTAAATTTTCCAATTATATCGTCACTAAAAAAAATACCACAGATTTAGTGGCACTTTGACAGGGGCAATTATCCACAATAATTTTGGTTTGCAATAAGATGGGTTCCCGGCTAAACACAAAATCGATAATTTCTGTGACAGCTAAGACCATCCGCATGCGATATTGTTCTCTTTGGGTCTGAGAGGTCCGGACCAGTGGGATTGGCAGGTAGGGGTTGGAAGAGGATTCCCCCTAACCACTGAGAGACCTTTTAAAACCTGAATACTACCAGGTTTATTCCATCTAATTAAACCCGTAAATTTTCTACAATTCCTTTATAAATTATCGTTATAAATTCATCGCATAAATTCCATCAATTTCAAATCCATCAACTCTCAATTCTATCAATTTAAATATCCAAATTTTCCAATGGCATAAATATTTTTGAAACATAATAAATTAAATCAATATTTCTTTCTCAAATATTCAAAAACCAATTTGAATCAAATATGTCATTTAAATCTCATAAAATCCACAATAATCAAAATTTTCATAAATATACATTTCAAACACATAATAAATCCATCAATGAAATTATCAATAATTTAAAATAAATATATTGGTTTTATGATTTTTAGATGCACCATACACGTACTGGTATTCTTTATACATAGATATGATTAGCACGCAGGTGGATGTGATGAGTGCACTGGTAGGTGTGAGTAGCGCACATGTAATTTATGGGATTGTCCAATGGTTGCCATCGGATGAGGGTAAGCCACCCTTCCATGGTCGAGACGCCTGTTAGCAGTGGCGCGATGGGACGCCACGTGACTGTATGCTAGTTTCTCTCTTTAACCTCATGTCTGGGGGTGCTTGGGACGCTGGGTACCGTTGGCGCCACTAGTATATAGTGGGTGCATCAAATGGTTTTCAGAACATGGTTTTCAAAATAAATATTTTGAAATTGTATTTAAATTAAGAATATATTTAATGTTGTTTTTATTATTTATTTCAAATGGAGGTTTTAATTTGGTTTAATTTTTTCTTTGCTTAATTATTCAATAAATTGATTTATTTTAATTATTTAATTATTTCATGAATAGTTTTACTGTAAGTTTTATTAATATTTCGGTATTAATTGTTATGACATGCATTAATTATTAGTAATTGTTATAAGTTATTTTTATTTCAATTTATTTCATTATAAATTTGGATTCTTGAATTATCGTATTTTATTAGAAAACTAATGACTAATTATTTTCCTTGGTTTTCGGGGCACACAAATAGCGAGTTTTGTAAAACGTTTTAAAAAGGAAATTTTTTCAACTGAGTGAATCGTGAGAGTTTTGAGGGAAAATATTATTTTAACTACCTATTATTTATTTACTTATTTCTTATTAATCAATTAACTAAGTTATTTGCTATTTTAGTTTTACTATGGTCTAGTAGATTGGGTTACTCACTGAGATGATTAGCATATTATGTTTTTAAATTACGTTTTCCTAGGTCCAGGTTGGGAGACGTTGATCGTCCGGGGCGAGCCCGACGTCTCAGTTCATTATCGAAAGTCCAAGAAGCATTTCCTCCCTTTTTCCTCTTCATCTTGTATTGCTTCATCTGTCATTGTATTAATTTCATAATTATTTGTATAATGCTCTGTATACTGATTGGATACATATTTATTGAATTATATATTGATTCCCTGTTGTTATTTTGGAGTGCTGTAAATTTGTGGAAATATAGTGTAGTAAGATAGGAGAAATAAGGGGATGTATTTAGAAGTGTTTTTCGTGCAGAATGATTTTGTGGTAAGTCCAACCCTTAGGAGAGATTCTGCCGGATTTTTCTTTGGAGGGTCTGGTAGGGTTTACATGGGATTAGGGCTTGTTTATGATTCCGGTGAGGAATTTTGGATGGGTTCTGACAGTTTCCAAGAAATATAATTAAAGATCAGTATATTAATTATGGGAAGGGTAGGGGAAGGCATTATATATATATATATATATATTCATTAATTAAGCACATTTCTAGTACTTCTAGGAAGACTACAAATTTGTTATAATTTAGCTACAAATCCAAATGGCAATCTATAATTTCTTGTTTCAATAAAAAATCAAAGTTCCATACTTGTTTTGGTCCATTACTGCCAACTCCTAGAGGAACCGAACATGCAATTTTTTTTTTTCCCTTTTCTTTTATATGAAGGTAGAGTTTAAGGAAAAGATAAAAAATAAAAAATAAAAAAAAGGAAGAAAAACGTTTTCCCATGGTTGCTGGTTATGAAACACAATATAAAAAATTATGGTATATTGTATGTGCAACGTATTGAAAAAAAAATGTAAAGGGGAAAAAAAATCTGGGAGGAAAAAGACATTCAAAAATGAAGTGTATTATTACAAACCATAGATGCACTAACACAAAACCATTAAAAAAAAAAAAAGTTAATCTGACAACAATATTGCAAGTGCAAATAAATTAATGACCCGAAAACACCCACAAATAAATATGTAAATTATTTTAGGATTGGATTGGCAGTGCTCTCTGTTTTAATTTCCTGAAGGGAGACTTTGAATCACAGACACGAGGTTGATTTGGACTTGAAATGTTAAAAAATATCAGGACCCATCCGAGACTCCTCACCAGAATCCTAGATAAATCCTGATCCTAGAGAAACACCACCGAACCTTCTAACGGAAAATCCGGCAGCATCTTCCCTAACGGTAGGATGTACCACAATTTTCTTGCACTAAAAATACACTTCTATACACACCACCTTATTCCTCCCACGTTACTATAATTTAATTTCCACAATTGGCAGTACTTCGATAACAAATAAAATAAAAGGCATATGATGGAATTAATTTAGTAAATAACCAATTAAAATATACCATTATAGAGCACTTAGTGCTGCACATGTCAATTACACTTCAAATATCGCTTTGCAAATATGCCAATGCGTAACATAGAAAGAAAGGTAAAACAACATCACATTAACAATAAAATAAAAACAATAACAATGTTTTAATGATAATGGTATTAATGTAACTTGCTTGAGGGCTATCATATTCCCATATATGCCCGAGGGCGATCTCCTATCCAAAAGCTATCACATAACCACACCTATCCAAGGGCTATCTCACCTACCCAAAGGCTATCATTTGTCCGAGGACTATTATACTTACCTGATGGCTATCTTTCTTGCCCGTAGGCTGTGATACTTGTCCGAAAACAATAATTATAATAATGATAATAATAGAAATTGGAATTACAATAAAAATAATCATTATAAATAATAATAACAATCCCGATAATAGTGACAATAATGATTGGATAAATAGTTAAATACAATTAATAGTAATAAGAATATAATAACATCGATTAAGAATATTAGTAAGAAATTAAATCACAAATAGATAACATAACATAAATACATAAAATCATATCTTAAAATCCATAGCATAAAATGAAATAGGCATGCTGGTAATGGAGATACATATGATACATTCTAACATGCTACGTGATCCATGATTCCAGCTGTCGCCGGCACTCTGCTGCCAATACAAACTAGGGTGGTTGCCTATATTGGCCATCCGATCCCCTGGACTCATAGACAACATGATTATGAGGCTAGCTCTACATAGACCACGTTGGTTCGCCGGCTCCATATGGTGCGGTATATGCAGTATAATACCAAATAATATAACATACAAATATATGTACGAACATATATAAAAAAAAAATACTTGATGCACCATACTATATACCAGTAGTGCCCTACGATGCCCAGCGTCTCGAGTACCGTCTGGCGTGAGGTTAAAGAGAGAAACTTGCATACGGTTACTTCGGCGTCCCGACAGCGTCGCTGCTTAAACCGTCATCCCGGCCATGGAGGGGGGTGGTTTGTCAAGACCCGTCCAGAATTCCTTCCCCAGAACCCTAGACAAGCCCTGATCCCAGGGAAACCCTACCGGACCCTCCAACGGAAAATCCGGCAGAGCCTCCCCTAAGGGATTTACTTCTTCTATAATCATCCCCTTATTCCTCCCACAAACTACAAGTTGGTTCCACAAATTTCAGCACTTCAAAAGAAACAACAGCAGCAACCCAGTGCATAAATAATCACAACACGTCCAATATAGTATACAGAACATTATACAGATAAATGTGGAATTTATAAAATGACAGATAAGGAAGCAATACAAGACAGAGAGGAAAAAAAAGGGAAGAAAAACTTCTTGAACCTTCGCAACGAACTGAGACGTTGGGCTCGCCCCGGACAATCAACGTCTCCAATCTGGACCTAGGGGAACGGAATTTAAGAGTGTGAGATGCTAATCATCTCAGTGAGTGACCCTATCTACTGTACACCTTTAATAATAATAATATAAAAATAAAGAAGTTTAATTAACCAGTACCGAACAATTAAATAAATAAATAAATAAACAATTGAAGTAATACTTTCTCTCAAAACCCTCACTATTCACTCCTTTGGAAATGTTCCCCTTTTAAAACATTTTCACAAAACCCGATATTCGTACTTCCCGAAAACCAATGAACCAAATAATTTAATAAACAACAAATAAATAAATAAATACCCCAAATATAAATAAACTGCAATAAATTATAATAAATAAATTTGTACCATTTGGTGTTTGAAACTTTATTTGAAAATTACACCTGACAATTACACTTGACGCACCACACCATATACCAGTGATGCCCTCCGATACCTAGCGTCCCGAGCACCGACTGGCGGGGAGGTTAAAGAGAGAAACCTGCAACCAGTACTTCGGCGTCCCGACAGTACCGCTGCTGAAACCATCACCCGGCCAAGGAGGGGGGCAGCTGTGGCCAATAACAAACTTGCTTGCCCACGGTCCAATGGCAACTCACGGGTAAAGTAATAACCACGCGCTAAACCACATAATAACCGCGCGCTACCACGTGTCCATACACCATACACCAGAACACCAATACTGTATGAGTGCGTCTAAAAATAAACGTTATTAACCAACCATACCGTTTTTCCAAAACCACCGTGGGAAATATATTAAATTCTCACAATTACCATCCCACATATTTTTAATTAATAACCCGGTACGAAACAGCGATAACAACAAACCACAATTTTCTCGAAATACGAGATGTAACCATAAAAATACCGCGGACATAATTTATAAAATTTAAACAAATATTTTCGTAAAATATTTAACCCAATTATGCCCGGAAAATTAATACTGAAAACCACGTACAAATACTACTGAAATATACTTTACTCATGCATAATAAATAAATTAAACCACAATGAAACCATAACCAAATTGTATCACATGAGCATAATTTAAATACCAATTAAACATAATTAATTGCCCAAAAATGATATAAAATCTAGGCACAATCAATTACTGAAAATACTTGTTCATGTGTAATAAATACCATTTAATCACAATAAAATAATAATCGGAAATTTCTAATGACCCCAAAATTTCATTCAGCACCAATGGGTAAATATATATATAAAATAATATTTTTCCTGATTGTATTTAAAATACGCCACATGAGCACAATTTACAGATATCAATTTAACACCACATAAATATAATTAATTACCCCAAAAATATTTTTAAAGGTGGGTCACTCACCTGGAGCATGCAATTAAACCATGATCCACCATGGGATCAATTCCACGACTCACCGGTGCTCCTAGAACAAAATTCACAGACAGTCAAATAAATTAATATTTTATTCGGGTAAATAATACCCGGTACCCGGGGGGTCAAACACAAACTTTAACCAAAATAGGCGAATGATATACCGAATCGAAGCTCGTGGGACGAGGATCATAAATCTGGTCTCCATCGACCCCAATTCCGCTGGAGGTGGCCGGAATTTGGTCGGGAAGCTTCGGCCGGTTTTCAACTTGAGGGATCTTTCAAACGGTGGGGATTTTGGGCAATCTAACCCCGGAAATGGACTCAGAGGGGTCGAAAATGGTGGGATAGAGGTATGGGACGGGCTGGGTTGGTCGGAAACGGCGAGAATCGCCGGAAAAATTTCACCTCGCCGCCGCGACTTCGCCGGCCCGATTTGGGCGTGTCCGACGGCGGCTGGCCGGGAGATTTGGTGGCTGAGGTCGCGAGGTGGTGGGCTACACCGGTGGCCGGCGCATGTAGCATTCTGGCAACTGAAATCCGGCCAACCGGTCGGTCAAAGAGAGAGTCAAAGGAGAGAGAGAGAGAGAAAAAGCTGTGCGTGTTTTGCCTCTGGTTTTTTGATGGCTCGGGGAAGAAGGAAAGGAAAGGGAAAGGGAAAAAAAAAAAAAAGAAAAAGAAAAGAAGAAAGAGTTTTCCCACGTGGGGAAAAAAGAAAAAGAAAAAGAAAAAGAAAAGAAAAAGGAAAAGAAAGAGAAAAAGGAAAAAGGAAAAATAAAAATAATTAAATAAAAAATATTATTATTTAAAATAATAATAAAAATAACTTGATATTTTGCATGGTTGACATGTGACTTCTTAACATGGTGACACATGGTCACCTTCATTAAGTCACACGTGGCACATCGTTATGCGTTTAAAAAATAATATTAAAATAATACGGTATTTGAAAAACTCTACAGGTCCATAACTTTCAAACCACATGTCCAAATCGGACGTGCCGCCAGTCTACGGACTCGTATCGACGAGCACTTCACAACCATGCATGAGTCAAAGCTCAACCTTGCATGAATAAAAAGTCAACTTCGGCACCGCTTGGACAGTTTGGACCTCAACTTATTTTGCTCATAACTTTCAAACCGTAGCTCCGTTTTCAACGTGCTACCAGTCTACGAACTCGTGCCAACGTGTACTTCATAACAGTACCTCAGTCAACCTAGAATTCCAACCGGGTCAAAAAGTCAACTTTTGACCCCTTCGGTCCACGGTCAACAGTCAACCTCGGTCAACGTGCAAAAATTCCGACATGGTTCGGGACGGGGTGTTACACGGCTTATGTGCACTATATCAAACTTGCTTGCCCTCGGTCCGGTGGCAACTCACGGGAGACATTATAATTGGCGCGCTCATCATAATCACATATACAGTACAGAACACCGGTACGTGTATGGGTGCATCCTTAAAAACAAACTATAAATTTCATAATATTATAAAATATTAAATTTAGATAAGATATAATCGAATTCATATGCTTTTATCAAATACATAAACAATAATAATAAATAATAAATAATAAAAAATTAAATATACAATTCTGTCCTTGATCACAATAATTTGATATAATTATTTTTCTCAAACCTTCAATTCAATTTATATCAAACATATCATTAAAGCCAAGTAAAATTTGCACATAATTAAATTCCACAATTTTAAATATTATCCAATAATTCATATATTCTCAAGTATCAAAATCTCATAAGTACCGCTGGATTAAATACTTCCTTTTAAATCCATGTAAATCACATTTTCCTTAGACCATCATCATAATCCCATCAGCTTAAATACATCACTGTACATCCATTAATAGATAAATAAATAATAAACAAATGCATAAATACAATTTTTTGAGCTCAATAGTTAATAGAAATATTTTCATAATCCTTCTTGAAATTTACTTGCACACAACCTCATTTAAATCGCATTATAAAATACGTGCTCAAATTTGAATTCACAAATAACATTCTAATTTACACAACATTTCAACAATGATTTAACCATTATTAACACAATTCCATATCCATGATTAAGTAAATATCTAAAGACATAAATATATTTACAGCCTTATAAATATACACTTTTTATCAAATCCATAGAATTTCATATTTTCTTTTAAACAGTTGTATAATTGAATATAACAAGAATTTCAATAATATATATATATATATATATATACAATCAATTTTGCCAAACCATATAACGAATATTATATAACATTATGTGTAAATCAATTAAATAGCATAATAAATTAGATAATAATTCCTTAAATTTTTCTAGTCAATCATAACACTTATTAGGATACACACACACACACACACACATATATATATATATATATATATATGTTTACATATATCTACTCACACACACACACATATATATCCACATATATATAATTATGTATTTTCATATAAAATCACACATCTCCATATATATATATATATATATATGTATGTATACACATGTATTGTGAACATAAATATATTTATATATATTGTTAATGGGCATATACATATATATATATATATATATATATATATATATATATATATCAATCTATACACATGCTAACTATAATTTTCGTATAATAATTCCAATCAACATAACAAGTAAACTCATAAAAATCTATAACAATCCTTTTACACATTCTGCTTAATATTATCAACATTGTCCACTCTAATTTGATAGAATACCGGATGAACCCCTATGGCCTAAACTGCAAATTTTGGATTTTTCAATATCTTGACAATTAATTCAAATTAACCATTCCTTTAGCCTCTAACAATCATTAAGAACCCAAATGTAATGGCAATTGGCTAAGGACTTGTCCAATCTCTATCCAATTTCAATATAAACACAACCTAACTCCATCAATGGCAACTTCCTAATTACTCAATTATAATTCATATTCTAGCTACCAATTTGAAGCTTATGATGAGAGCATCAAGAAGATACCTTCAATTGGTCTAACCGCCGCCGGAGGTCACCGGAATCCTGCCATGAAGTTGCTGCCGAAATGGGCTCTTGTTATATCTCACGAATGAGCAAGATTTGAGCCAATCCGAGCTTGGAAACGGACTCAGGGGGCCCAAATTCATGGGAAAGGACTAGTCACGCCGTTGGTAGCCGCCGGAAAACTAGTCAACAGGGAGGACGCTGACCGTCTATGTTGGGCGCCGATCCCAGCCCGTCCATCGGCGAACTAGCCAAAGAATCAACGGCTGAGATCGCTTGGCCATGGGCCGTCTCGTCGCCTGGCACGTGTGACCGTCCGATGGCCCGAAAAAAATGTAGACCGAGAGAGAGGGGGACCGTCGGG
This sequence comes from Ziziphus jujuba, assembly GCF_031755915.1. Classification (NCBI taxonomy): domain Eukaryota; kingdom Viridiplantae; phylum Streptophyta; class Magnoliopsida; order Rosales; family Rhamnaceae; genus Ziziphus; species Ziziphus jujuba. The sequence continues at coordinate 4,999,591 of NC_083385.1, read as the reverse complement.
AGGAAGAAGAAGAAGAAGAAGGAGGAGAAGAAGGTCCCCGTGCCTCCTTTTTTCCCACGTGGGGATAAGAAAAGAAAAAGAAAAAGAAAAAGAAAAAAAGAAATAAAAGAAAATAAATAAACGATTATATAAAATAATATTAAAATAATATTATTGTATAGAATACTAATAAAATAATATGGTATTTAATCATGGTTGACATGTGGCATCTCACCATTGTGACACATGGCACCCTTTAATAAATCATACGTGGCACACTGTTCACATATTTAAAAATAATATTAAAATAATACTGTATTCGAAAAATTTGCAGATTCATAACTTTTTAACTAGATGTCCAATTTAAGCATGCCGCTAGTCTATGAACTCGTATCGACGAGTACTTCACAACTATGCATGAGTCAAAGCTTAACTTTGCATGAACAAAAAGTCAACTTCGGCATTCCTTGGACAGTTTGGACCTCAACTTGTTTTGCTCATAACTTTCAAACTGTAGCTCCGTTTTCAACGTGCTACTAGTCTATGAACTCGTGATAACGTATACTTTTTAACGGTACCTTGGTCAATGTAAAATTTCATCAGGAGCAAAAAGTCAACATTTGACCCCTTCTCGGTCAACGACAGTCAAATCCGGTCAACCTTGGTCAAATTTGAAAAATTTCCGGTGTACTTTGGGACGGGGTGTTACAAAAAATCTCCCTCATAATGAGTCCTTTTGAGGCATCCTTCAGTTCCACCGATGGAACAAAACTTGGAAACCCCACCTATTAGAAGAAGCAGAGCACCAATGCTGAGCTGCAAGTAAAATGATAAGCACCGAGTAACTTAGCATTGTTAAGTAACATTTTCCAATAATGCCAAGAATAAACGAAACCCGCATAAAAGATATATATAATTTATAACAGGGTCACCTAAATTTTCTTTCTTTATACCCCCACTTTGGTCCAGTATTCGTAGCTTGAAATCAGCATTAAATTTTGTGAATGTTTTTGCAATCAATTATATGTAAGTAAATGGATAACATTTTGCAATTTTCAGATCCATACCCTTTTGGATAAACCCTTAAAAACCTGAACCCATATCAATAAAAAAAAAAATTTTTAAATTGCATAGTAATATAGTAAAGAGTAGTTCTTTTTGCAATGTAAAAATAACTTGATACAGTCTCATAAACATTTAAAATGACCAAAATATCCATAATATAATTTTCCTTTCTTAGTTTTAAGAATTCAAATTTTATTTGGTATTAATCATTTTAAACTAGTTGCTAGGTTGTTGGTGCCGCAAGAACACCGTCAACCTGCTGAGAAGTGACCAGACCTGCTGAGTACAAGAAGCAGCTGTATAGCATGATATTTTTAACTTTAAAGAATATTTTTTGGAATCTCTGTATATTTTACCCAACATGTATTCAATATAAATAATATTGTTCTTGGCCTAGAAACATAGGTTGGCCATTGTAACATTGCGTCTCACCATTGTAGTCTTTGTCAAAAGCTTTTATCCTCCACTCATCCCAAGGCAACATATTTTGATGAAGGGAATCAATTAAAAATAAAAAAATAATAAAAAAAGCTTACAGCAGAAAAATGGCATGAGATATACGGGAAGAGAGAGGGAGAGAGGGCAAAGAGAACTGTCATTCGCTTAGAGCTAGGGTTGGGTCACGAGTGAGAAGCCCCGCCCGAGAAGGTCCATCATGGCTCAGCGACAATTTCATTTATAGAAATTCTGGCGATGAAGCATAAAAGAGGAAGACAAAGTAAACCAGATTTCGATCAAATTTGTCAAAAAAAATAAAAATAAAAAAAACATTCAGTAAGGGTATTATTGGAATTTAAAAAATTCAGAACTGCATAGGGATTTTTCTGCAGTGCAATTAGCATCTCTCTATAGGAAATACTATACAGATGGTTATAAATATTAGGGGGAAAAAAAGGGTCAAGAATGCATGCCACTTTGTCTCCCCGGTGGAGAAATGAGTAGAGTCATAAAAGGACTTGTCTAACGTAGAGAACTTTTGGAGCTTTCAAGTGAAAGTACCATTCCGCTTCACCATTGAAAGGGATTCCCATTTGTGAGTGTGTTTTATGACACAAACCTCTACCCCAAACACGCAGCAATCGTCAACAAGATACCCATTCGAAGGATTATTAAAACTTTCAAGAGAAATTAATTCTGATAAGCCTCATTTCTTCTGCAGTCTATGAAAACGCTTCACAGTGGCATTGGCATCTGCAAATTTATTTCTATGAATTAATTTGTATGTAATTAATGCTGTATATATTTGCATTTGCATGAATATGTAAATAGCAATACATACCTTGAATTGTCATGTAATTATCACTTATTTGATCATAAACGAAAAACTTAACATTCGCAAAAACCTCCCAAACATCCGCATAAGTGTCTATCTCCTCTATTACTAAATAGAGGGAAATGTAATTATTATTCTCCTTTCCGTTTGGATAAAGAGACGATTTCCTGCCACATGCGCAAACAATTTTATTGTATATGGAGGGGGAGTAGTGTTGAGAGAATTAAAAAGGTGTTAGTTTAACATATCTCAATTGAATATCCCATATAAAATACAATTGTAGATATTAGAAAACAACAAGAGAAGCCTACTCACCATTTATGTCCTCCAATCTCAAACAAACATGAATCATACTTGACTTCTGACTCTGCTAGCATGGTGGAGTATGATTTTATTTCCATCATGTAGTGAGCAGGGGAAAGATCTCTTTTGCATCTACGGATTGAGCTTTCTACGCCGTACACAATAACAAAGCTAACAAATCAAAACCAATTATATTCATATATATATATATCTATATATATATACATACATTAATCAGTCTCCTCTCTAAAACTTTATTCTTAGGAGGGCTTAATGAACTATATAAATTTGATGAAATATTAAAACTTGGACAAAATGAATCTTGTATGAGATCATTTAAATATCAACTATATACTAAGAATGTGTATTCAATATAGAATTTAATAGATCTAAAATAAATTTTAAATTTTAAAAGATTTGATGGATTGTAATGGAAATCCATAGATTTTATAAAGAATTTATAAAAGTCCAATGAAATCTTTAGGATTAAGGTTGGATTCCATGTTAACAATTTTCTTCACAATTTCACTGTTAAAATATTTTCAAATTAATTAAAATTAATTATTTTTTAAAAATATTTTAAAATTAATGACTTTTTTAATATAATTAAATTTCAAAAGAATTATACAAATTTAATGGACTTTTATAAAATCCATTAAAATTTGAATTAAATATCATTGGATTTGTATAGACTCTTTTAAAATCTAAATCGAATACTTATAAATTTTTAAATATTTTTAAAATCCTTCAAATTCTAGATTGAATACACAATTTCGACTTTTATGATAAGGGAGGTTTGGACAGGAAAACTATCTAAACATCCTAAAAGGAAAATTTGTATATGCATATATGATTTTGCTATTGTGGTGGGGATTGCGTATTAGGTTAGTGTAATCGCTCCCTTAATTGGTAATAAATCGTTATCACCTATAATAGCATTTATATATATATCTATATATATAAAATCCACCCATAGTCATAAAAGCTTAAACTTTCAGGTATAAATTTTGAGTAGATAGGAGGAAAGCACCTGTGTATTTCCCATGGTTGCAAGCGTACAAAAACCCAAACGTATAGAGGGACAGGAATATTGTTTCCCATGTCATTTATTCAATGGAAATGAAAGACAAGAAAGTAGGATGATCGATATCTTTTATTTCCGTAGTTCCTAAAATTTCTCACTTTTTATTTTTGAATAATTAAAATTTGTATCAATTACTATCATTAAAATTTTAAATGTATCACGTATGTTGTATTATTATATATTAACTTATCAAAAACTGACATTGACATGTTGGTTTCTTAGAGCCTATCTTTTACCATTTGGGAAGTTTTTCATTTCACAAATTAACAAATATTGGAAAATGCATTTGATAGTCATTTTTGAAATATAGGATTTGAAAAAAAACATAAAAAATTGGGAACATTCTTTAAGAATAAATTTAGAAAACTGTCCTAGAGATATTTTATGTCAGAACCCGTCCAGAATTCCTCCCCGGAACCCTAGACAAGCCCTGATCCCAGGAAAATACCACCGAACCTTCCAACGGAAAATCCGGCAGCACCTCCCCTAAGGGTAGGACTTACCAAAAATTTTCTGCACTGAAAACACACTTCTATACTCGTCCCCTTATTCCTCCCATATTACTACAAATTGATTCCACAAATTTACAGTACTTCAAATAAAAACAGCAGCAACCCAGTGCATAAATAATAACTACATGTCCAATACAGTATAGAGAGCATTATACAACAAATGTGGAATTAATAAAATAACAGATAAGAAGCAATACAAGATAGAGAGAAAAAAGGGAAGGAATACTTCTTGGACTTCCGGCAACGAACTGAGACGTCGGGCTCGCCCTGGACGATCAACGTCTCCCAACCTGGACCTAGGGGAACGAAATTTAAAAACGTGAGATGCTAATCATCTCAGTGAGTGACCCTATCTACTGAACACCTTTAATATTTATAATATACCAAATAAAAGGGATTTAATTAATCGATACCGAACAATTAAATAAATAAATAAATAAACAATTGAAGTAATATTTTCTCTCAAAACCCTTACTATTCACTCCGTTGGAAATGTTCCCCTTTTAAAACATTTTCACAAAACCCGATACTCGTACTTCCCGAAAACCAAGGGATCAAATAATTTAATAAACAACAAATAAATAATTAAATACCCCAAATATAAATAAAGTGTGATAAATTATAATAAATAATTTTTGTACTCTTTGGGGTTTGAAATTTCTATCCGAAAAATTACACTTGACGCACCACACCATATACCGGTGATGCCCTCCGATACCCAGCGTCCCGAGCACTGACTGGCGGGGAGATTAAAGAGAGAAACTTGCAAACGGCACTTCGGCGTCCCGGCAGTACCGCTGCTGAAACCGTCATCCTGGCCAAGGGAGGGGCGGCTGTGGCCAATATCAAACTTGCCTGCCCACGGTCCAATGGCAACCACGGGAGACATAATACTTGCGCGCTAAACCACATAATACTTGCGCGCTAAACCACGTGTACATAAACCAGAACACCAATACTATATGAGTGTTTCTAAAATAATTATTAAACCAACCGTACCGTTTTCCAAAATTACCGTGGGAAATATATTAAATTTTCACACTTACCATCCCACATATTTTTATTTAACAACCGGTACGAAAACATTGATAACAAATAAACCATAATTTTCTCGTAATACGAGGTTCAACAGATAAAATACCGTGGGCATAATTATAAAATTAAACCACCAATTTAACAAATATTTTCATAAAATATTTAAACCAATTATGCCCAAAATAATACTTAAAACCACGTACGACTATTACTGAAATATACTTTGCTGATGCATAATAAATAAATTAAATCACAATAAAACCATAATTAAATTGTACCACATGAGCATAATTTAAATACCAATTAAACACCAATTAAACATAACTAATTGCCCAAAATATTTTTAAAGGTGGGTCACTCACCTGGAGCACGCAATTAAACCATGATCCACCATGGGATCAATTCCACGACTCACCCGTGCTCTTAGAACACAGTTCACACATAGTCAAATAAATTAATATTTTATTCGGATAAATAATACCCGGTACCCGGGGAGCGAACACAACGACAACTAAAAGTTACGAGTTATATACCGAATCGAAGCTTGAGCGATGAGGATCACGGATTCGGTCTTACTTTCCGGAGATCGGACCCGAGGTGGCCGGAATCTCGCCGGAAAGCTTTTGAGATTCGACTCCTCAATTCTCCCAAACCATCGTGAATTGGCGGAAAAGGATTCCGGATTTGGGTTCAGGAGATCGAAAACAGTGGACAAGGACCGGCGGTGCAACTGGGTACTCTCCAGAACAGTAACTTCTGGCGAGCCGCCGCAATCACCGGCAACCGTTGCCGGCGGCGGCGCGTGCGGTGGCCCTTGGCTGAGATTTTTGGCGGTTTTGTAGATAGAGGGGAGAGGAATCCAACGGGACCGGCGGTGAGGGAAACAGAGGCCGGACGGAGGAGAAATCGGGGTTTGAAGATTTTCGGCCCCTCGTTGGAAAACGCTCCGATCCCGGTGCGTCGGAGGTCCAGTGGCCGTGAAATTTGGTGGGTAGGCCGGACTTGAGGAGGTGGTGAGGGGTGGCTGGCGCGTGTGGCCTAAAAATGTCCGGAAATAGGGCAAACGGCGGTGGGCAGCGGTGGAGGGAAAAATCACCGCCGAACTTCGCCGCCTCGATCTGGGCGCGTCCGGCGACCAACGGCCGTGAAATTTTGGGGTTTAGCCAGAAATGGGGAGAGGCTTCCATCTGGCCAGCGCGTGTAATGAGAATTGACCGAAAAATTTGAAGATTCCGGCGACCGGTCGGTTTCTCTTTCTCTCTCTCTCTCTCTCCTCTCTCTCTTTCTCTCTCTTCCCCGGGATTTTTGTCAAATAAAAGCCACAGTGGTGACACTGTTCATCCACGTGGACCAATCAGGTGACGATACGTGGTATTTCACTGTTCATTGATTCAAAAACATTAAAATATTACGGTATTCAGCAAACTTCACGCGTCCATAACATTTTAATCGGATGTCCGTCTTAAGCGTGCTGCTAATCTGTGAACTCGTATCGACAAGTACTTCACAAACATGCATGAGTCAAAGCTCATTTCCCCATAAATAAAAAGTCAACTTCGGCACCCTTTGCACAGTTTGGACCTCCACTTGTTTTGCTCATAACTTTCAAATCGTAGCTCCGTTTTCAACGTGCTACTAGTCTACGAACTCGTGCCAACGTGTACTTCGTAACGGTACCTCAGTGAACCTAGAATTCCAACTAGAACAAAAAGTCAACTTTTAACCCCTTCGATCAACCGTCAAAGTCAACGGTCAATAGTCAACCTCGGTCACCCTCCGTCAACGTGCAAAAATTCCGATATGGTTCGGGACGGGGTGTTACATTTTACATGTATCTTTCACAAATTATGAAAACGAAGATTTTGAAGGGAATTAAGCAATTATCATTTTAAATTAAAAATATATAATTATATATATATACACATATCATATTTAACATATCATACACTCATATGCATGATGTTTAGCATTTTTAATAATCAAGATTTTTTTCCATATAGATATATAAATATTTATACAGTCCGTGTATGGTGCGGACAGTCCTCATGCGGATCACAATATTGGTGACGGTTTTTCATAGTATTGGTGACGATTTTCTAAGAAACCGTCGTTAATTCTATGAAAAACCGTCACTAATACTGCGGTCCTCATGCGGACCGTCCTCACCATAGAATTTTCATATATATATATATATATATATATATTTAATATTACCAAAAATAATTTTACCATTTTTTATCCTCATCAAATATTTTTAAACATGTTATAAGGCATTTTTAAATTATAAAATTATAAAATTCAATTTATCATTTTCATTTTATAAATTTGATTTATGAAAGTTGTTTTAGCTTTTGGTTTCTTTAGCCGATCTTAAACAATAAATCAATCATTAATAGCTCAAATTTGTTAATTATATATATTTATATAAAAAATATATTATAATTTAAATACATTTGAATATTTATAATGTATAAATAATATTTTTTTCATATTTTATATTTATATTTTTTAAAAAATAAATTAATAGAACAAACAAAATTTATTAATAACTAATGTTAATTTTATAAAAAAAACAAATATTCAACTTTTTATATTGTAATGAGCTGAGCCAAATCTTAGCACAAGCTTCCGAACTTGTGAACTTGAATTGAGTTTTAATACTTATAAAATCATACGAGCTGAGTTTAAGAATGCTAATACTAGACTCAACTCAACTTATTTACATCCCTTTTGATTTTAGATATAGGTTTTTACTATCCATAATTATAAGATTGAAAGATGTGATATAAGTACCTAGATAACTCTTTTATTTTTGTATTTTATCACCTTATTAACCAATGGGTTATTGTTTCAGTCCCTCCATTTATCAATTTAATAATCAAAATTTCATATTTATAAAAAAATTTATAAACTCAAATTTTTATAAATTGATAAAACTGCATATACAAGCAGATTGCAACCATAAATAAATCATTTGCTTTTTACTGGAGAAAAATAGGAATTTATAATTTCAAAATATTGGGAATGTATAATGCATATATATTCATAAAAAAAAAAAATCAAAGACTATATATTACAAATAAGTTCACTATTCAAAAGATAGAAATTAGGCTGGATAGTTAAGGAATAGTACTTGAAATATATATATATATATATTCTTGGATTTATCCTGAGCCATTAGAAAAGGTAAAAGAAATTAATTATCCAAAAAATCAAATCCATAAAATATGATATATATATATATATATACACACACATACATATTAGCATGTCCACAAAAACAAAAGTTTAATTATTTCCCTTGGGGGATAACCTTCATCGTAGAGAGCTTAAGGAATTGAATTTCAATTATTGAAGTATCATTAACAATAAACTCATTCAGATCCTTCAGCTCCATAAACTATGGTACGCCCCAAACATTTCTAGGTGGGGCACGGAACCAAGAATCAACTGCAAGTAAAATGATTGGATGGTGAGAATAATCCCTTTACAATATTGAAATGATAAATTAAACTTTGTTGTTATCCAAGAGGAAATTTCACATTGATACTATATAACATCCCGTCCCAAAGTACAACGGAAATTTTTCAACTTTGACCGAGGTTGACCGTTGACCGTTGACTTTGACAATTGACCGTTGATCCAAGAGGTTAAAGGTTAACTTTTTGACTCGGATGGAATTTTAGGTTGATTGAGGTACCATTACGAAGTACAAATTGGCACGAGTTCGTATACTAGTAGCATGTAAAAAATGGAGCTACGATTTGAAAGTTATGAGCAAAACAAGTTGAGGTCCAAACTGTCCAAGGGGTGCTGGAGTTGACCTTTTATTCATGCAAAGTTGAGCTTTGACTCATGCATGGTTGTGAAGTACTCGTCGATAAGAGTCCACAGACTAGCGGCACGCCTAATTTGGACATACGGTTAAAAAGTTATGGGTCTGCAAAGATTTCCAATTACCACAATATTTTATTCTATTTTCGAATTATACACAATGCATGAACAATGACGCCATGTGTTGACATCTTAGAGGTCCACGTGGGTGAACAGTGCCACCCACAATGGCCTTAAACAGATGTGAAAAGAGGGGGAGGAGAGAGAAAGAGAGAGAGGAGAGAGAGAGAAAGAGAGAACCACCGGCCGCCGGAGTTGCAAACTTTTCCGGACGAATCTTGCCACATGCACCAATCAGGTAGGAGCGCCTCTCCATTTCCGACCAACCCCTAAAAATTTCACGGCCAACCGACCGACGACGCGCCCGGATCGGGGCTTTTTTCGGCGGCGGTTCCCCCACCTTCAAACCCAGATTTCTCCCAATTCCGGCCACCATTTGCCTCACCGTCGGTCCCATTGGAACACCCACCTCGAGACCTACCTCCCTGTCAAAAATCATGGTCAGTGGCCACCGCACGCGCCGCCGGCGGCGACGGTTGCCGGTGACCGCAATGGCTCGCCGAAGAAATCACTATTCCGACGAGTTCCAGGTTGCACCACCCACCTTTTCCCACTAATTCCGACCCCCTGAACTCAAATCCGGGGTCCTTTTCCTCCAATTCGCTGATGGTTTGGGAGAATCGAGGCTCTAAAGGCCGAGAGCTTTCCGGCCACCACCGGTCCGATCTTAGAAAAGTAAAACCGGATTCATAATCCCCGCCTCACAAGCTTCGATTGAATATATTGCTTGTAAATTTTGGTTCTCGTTTGTGTTCGCTCCCCCGGGTACCCCGTTGAGAATTTACCCGATTAAAATATTATTTTAATCGAAGTTGTGAAATGTTGATATTTTAGGTGCACGGGTGAGTAGGGGAGTTGATCCTGCGGAGGATCTTGACTGAGACACACTCTTGAGGTGAGTGACCCACCTTAAAAACTATTTTCGGGTGATGATTTATATTTATTGGGTGATATTTGAATATTTGGAAAATATATGTATGTGGTTGGAATTTTATAAAATTGGGTATTTATTTTATAATGTCAAATTTCGGATGTTTGGTCATATGCATACATATATATATTTTGATGTCATGATTGAATACTAGAGAAATTCAAAGAATTTATGATTTAAATTCTGGATTATTATTATTATTATTATTTTACCGAGAATTTTCATGTACAATCAAGGACTTATGAAGAGAAAATATATTTAAATATTTTTGTGAGCATTATATATTATTTTGGAGGAAAAAAAATTTGATTTAAAGGATTTGAAGAAAAATATTGGTATGATGGTACTTTATGTTTTAAAAAGGTAATTATGCATTTATAATGCGAGGTGGTTGATTTCATGGTTTTGAGTAAACCATATTTCTTTTCTATATTGATGATTTATGGTGAGAAATGCAAGGAATGTGGGATTGGAAATTTTTATAACTCCCACGGTAAATTTTGAAAATTTTTGGTAATAATAAGAATGGGCTATTGGTATTTATTTTATTTTAATTATTTTAGACGCACTTATGCAATACTGGTGTTCTGTACTGTACATGAGATTGTGATTAGCGCGCAGGTTTTAGTCTCCCGTGAGTTGTCTATGGACCTAAGGGCAGGTCGGTTTAGTATAGTGCACATAACTGCCCTCCTCCTAGGCCGGGATGATAGGTTTTAGCAGCGGTGCTGTCAGGACGCCGAAGCGACCGTATGCCGGTTCTCTCTTTAACCCCCGCCTGAGGGTGCTCGGGACGCTGAGTACCATAGGGCATCACTGGTATATAGTGTGTTGCGTCAGGCTGTTTTTGATTTGAATTTTTAAGCTTATTATTTAGAAATACTATTCAATTAAAATGGTTAATTTATTTAAATTTTACCATTTATTTCAAACAAATAATTTTTATGACATTTTTTTATATGATTTATTAATTGTTATTAAAAATTTACTTTATTCCGGATTATTTTTCTGAGTGCATTGGATTCCAAAAATTGTTGCATTTTATTGGTAATTATCGATTAAATATTTTCATATAAACTGTGGTGCTCTATATTATTATTTGCATGATTGTGTATTTTAAATGTTGATATTTCATTTATTTATTATTTAATGAATTATTTATTGGCTACCTTGATTTTGCGGAAATATAATTGCTGGGTTTTGTGAAATGTTTTAAAAAGGGAACCTTTCTAAATTGAGTGCAATGTGAGGGCTTTGAGAGGAAACTTTTCCTTTAAATTATTTCTATCACGTATATTATACCTTTTCTTGATAAATATTATTTAATGAGGTTGGTTATATATTATTAATATATTACCTTTGTTATTAACTCCTTACACTAGCCAAGGTCGCTCACTAAGATGATTAGCATCTCATATTTTTAAATTCCGTTCCCTTAGGTCCAGATTGGGAGACGTTGATCATCCGGAGCGAACTCGACGTTTCAGTTCATTGCCGAAAGTCCAAGAAGCATTTCTTCCCTTTTTCCTCTTCATCTTGTATTGCTTCATCTGTTATTGTATTAATTCCACATTTATTTGTATAATGCTCTGTAAACTGTATTGGACATTTAGTTATTAATTATGCACTGATTTACTGTTATTCATTTTGAAGTGCTGTAAATTTGTAGAATCAAATTGTAGTAATGTGGGAGGAATAAGGGGATGTTTCTAGAAGTGTGTTTTCAATGCAGGAAAATTGTGATAAGTCCAACCCTCAGGGGAGGTTCTGCCGGATTTTCCATTGGAAGGTCCGGTAGGGTTTCCCTAGGATCAGGGCTTGTCTAGGGTTCCGATGAGGAATTTTGGACGGGTCCTGACATACTTGATAGGGTGGAAATGAAAAAGCACATACAAAAACATTCATACATTTTATATATATATATATATATATGAATTTATGAAAACGTCACCTGAATTTTCTTTCATTTTATTCTGGGTTATGTGAAGTCCCACATCGGTTGAAAAGGGGAACAAAGCATGGTTTATAAACGTGTGGATACCTTTCGCTTGCAGACGCGTTTTAAACCCTTGAGAGCTGGGTTGTAAGAGGATTCCCCATGCCCAAAGAGGACAATATCTGCATGCGGCTCGTCTGGGCTGGGCTGTTACAGATCGTATCAGAGCTAGTACCCGGATCGGTGTGCCAACGAGGACGCTGGGCCCCAATGGGGGAGGATTGTGAAGTCCCACATCGGTTGGAAAGGGGAATGAAGCATGACTTATAAACGTGTAGATATCTTTCCCTTGCAGACGCGTTTTAAACCCTTGAGAGTTGGGTTGTAAGAGGATTTTCCAGGCCCAAAGAGGACAATATCTGCATACAGGTGGTCTGGGCTGGGCTATTACAGTTATGTCTCGTATTCATAGCTTGTATTGAGCACAAATTGGTGGAATGGCTGATCCATCAACTAAACATAAGAAAACTGATAACCATAAACCTTCTCCAGATCCATTCCCTTTCGGATAAAACCTTAAATTCCTAGAACCAATATCAATAAAGATACAAAATTAATATAAGTTTAGCAATATTATAGATTTCAAAAACAACGATTAGGTTAAAATGAAAATAAAATTAAAAAAAAAAGAAAGAAAAAGATCTACAAAGTATTGCGTACCACTTCCTCCCTCGAACAGTAAAAACTTAATGTAGAGAACTTTTCAAGGATCCAAGTGCAGCCTTCATTAACAGGTTCATTCACCATGCAAATGGATTCCCATTTGTGAGTGTGGTTTATGAGACGAACCTCAGCCCCAAACACGCAGCGATCTTCAACCAGATACCCATGCCAAGAATTATTAAAAGTTTCAAGACAAATTAATTTTGCAATACCCCATTCCTTCTTCATCTCATAGAAACGGTTCACTGTGGCATTGGCATCAACATGTTTCGCATCAATTTTTCATTTGTAATTGATGCCTTTTGCAAGAATATGTAAATAACAACAAGGTATGATGGAATATATATATATATATATATACGCACATTATACGCACCATGAACTGTCAGGTAATTGTCACGCATTTGGTCATAAATGAAAAACTTAAAATTGGCCAAAGCCTCCCAGCCATCAGGATAAGTGTCTGTCTTCTCAATTGCTAAATAGAGAGAGATGTAATTATTGTTTTCCTTTCCCTTTCCTTTTGGATATAGAGACAATTTCCTGCAACATACACAAATATACACTGACATACAAATATGGGTTTTAGTAATTAAACAAATCTCATACTTGAAAGATCCTATAAAATTACCATTTATGTCCTCCACTCTCAAAACAACCCAGAATCATACTTGGCTCCTTTCCCTGCTAGCAAGGAGTGGTATTGTATTTTCATCATGTAGTGAGTTGGGGGAAGATCCCTTTTGGATCTTGAGATTGAACTTTCTGCAACGTGCACAGTGCCAACAAATTAACAAATTAAAATACTTGTAAAAACTAACAAATTCAGACAAACTAAGCATATTTAATCCCTCAATAGTCATAAAAGCTTAAACTTTCAAGAATCAATTTTGAGTCTGGGGACGATAAATTACCTGTATTTCCCATTGTTGCTAGTCATACAAAACCAAAGTCATACAAATGGTGACAGAAGGACTACTAGGGCATAACTACTTCGGAATGGGGCAAATGTCTATGCGTTTGTGGACTACTGGGCTGGGCCTAACATTTATAGTCCCTAAAATTTATCTCTTTTTTTTTTTTTTTTTTAAATAATTAAATATTTATTTTTATAGTCCCTAAAAATTTCTCTCATTCTTTTAATAATTAAAATTTCTATCAATTACTATCACTAGCCAGAATCAGGTATATGGAAATATATAATTAAATTATCAAAAACTAATATTGCCAAGTCAGTTTTTTGTTTTGTTCATAACATTATCCATGGTTATAATTTCATAAAGATGTGATGTAAGTAGGTTGATTTTTAATTGTATGTTTATCACTTATTAAGCAATGAGATATTGACGTATTGTTCCGTCCATTTATCAAATTAATAATACAAAATTTCATGAATATAAAAAAGTTGACAATTGATAAAATTTCTCGGTGCATAGAAATAATAATAATAATAATAATAATAATAATAATAATAAATTATTAAATAAATTAATAAATTGAAAAAAAAAAAAAAAAAAAACCCACCAGGAGTAAGATAAGCATAACCATCTTTAGAAGCAGCCTGAACCAGGCTTATTTCGGTATTGCCACACTTTTGAAAAGATTGTTGTAAACCTATTAACGATAAACATCTCATAAAGAATAAATATTATTACTATTAGTGTCTTGTTTCAACTATTCAGTTTGGTATATAATTTTTTTTTTCTTTAAAAATATTTGGATATGAAAGTTAATTTGTATAAGGTAAATCTAAAAGCGCAAAGAAAAATGAAAACAAGAAATTCAAATTCAAATGTTTTAAACCTTAAAAAAAGGAGTCAATAATAATCCTATAGCAGAATTCTTTACGCTAGACAATAGCAATGCCAAAGTTGATATAGTTAATTAATCTCAAGAATCTCAGACATCTACGGTGACATGTATGCGGCAACCTTTGCCATGACACTTGCGGCAGCCTTTCCCACGACATTTCGACCGTGAGCGTGGACAGTTGCATCCTGCAACCCCTTTCCGACCACATTGCACACAACCTCTGGACTCCAAGCATTCTTGATGCATTTTCCGACAACCTTTACACTCAAGATTTTTGCAATCTTTAAGCATTTCCACTGCCTCTGCGATCTCTTGCATTCCCTCACCAAGCTGTTCCATTGCTCGACCGAATTGCTCCACTCTTTGAGTAAACTTTTCCATGCCACTTACGAAACCCTCCAACGACCAGTCATTGTAAGAGACCCAGTCACCGAAAACTACTAGAGCATCCACCACTCTTCGTCTGAACATAGCGGTGATAGCCTGAATATATGTATCTCGAGGCTGGTCAAAACAATGAAATATATGTTACGGTTTTGTCAACCGCTTGTTGCCCTATATATACAATGGCAATGTTGCTAAGCTAGATAAAATTTTTTGTTTGCGATGTAGTTTTTTCACGTCGAAAAGATATTCCCAGGATAAAAGTGATATTCTATTATATTGAATATTCAAATACTGCCAGTAATGAAACAAATATATATGTGTGTGCGTGTGTAAGAAATTAGGATCATTTAGTGCACCTTAAACTTATCATATTCATGAAGGAAAAGACTATTCAAATAAGCTCACTATTCAAATTGACGTCATATATTATACACAACCTGATATCAAAAGATGGCGGGCTAAAGAAGTTCAAAGAATCGATAGAATATCAAAGTATAAATATATATGTCTTGCACTTTATGAACCAGAATGAAAAGATACTTGATCCGATTAAAAACACAATTTAATTATCCAAAAACGAAGCCATCAATTATGATATTGTTGCCCACATGATCTAGAAATATACATACATACAAATATATATATATATATATATATATGTAAATATAGCATGTCGATATAAACGTAAGGGGAAGAACTTTACCGTATAGAGGGTAAGGAATTTAGCTTGAATTGTTAAAGTATCTTTAAAAATATACCGATCCAGATCCTTCAGCTTTATGAACTTTGAGAAACCACACCCAAGACCACCAGCACGGAATTTACACTCACCTGCAAGTAAAATGATTGGCGGGTAAAACTTATTCCTTTCCAATGTTGAAATAATAAATTTTGTTATTACCTTAGAGGAATGTTCACCTATGTATGTAGAGTGAAAATGAGAAAGCACATCGCAAAATACATATATATATATATATATATAAACTTATACAAGCCACCTGAAGTTTCATCTTTTTTTTTATGCCCGACTATGTCCTGTATTTGCAGCTTGAAATTAGCCAAAACTGGTGTACTGCTTTGCCAATCATCAACTAGATGTAAGAAAATTGATAACCATAAACCATCTCCAGAATCCCCTTTTGGATAAACCTTTAAAATCCTACCATCAATATCAATAAAAATATAAAAATAGTAGTTTAGTAATATACAGATTTCAAAAACATAGGAAAGTAAAAAAGAACGGAAAATATATATTACATAGTACATACCAATTCTTCCCTCCAACTCTAAAAACGTTAGACTCATAAGCGTAGTTATGTAACGTAGAGAACTTTTCAAGTTTCCAGGTGAAAAGACCATTAACATTCATTATGTAAACAGGTTCTTTCACCGTCAAAAGATGTTCCTTCACCACAGAAACAGTTCTGATAACAGCTCCCTCTACCACAGCTGTAGAAACAGGTTCCTTCACCATGGAAACGGGTTTGGAAGCTGGTTCTTTCAACATAGAAACGGGTTTGGAAACAGGTTCCTTCGCCATGGAAACAGGATTGGAAATTGTCTCTTTCACCACAGAAACAGGTTTGGAAACTGGTTCCTTCACCATGGAAACAAATTCTTTCACCATGAAAGGAGTCTCCTTCACCATTGAAACAGATTCCAATTTGCAAGTGCGGTCTATGACACAAATCTCTGCGCCGAACACGCAGCAATCATCAACAAGATACCCATTACAGGGATTACCAAAAGCTTCCATAGAAATTAATTCTTGAAAACCCCATTCCTTCTTCATCTCAGAGAAACGATTCACTGTACCAATGGGATCTGCATGAATTGGGTTTGTGATTAATGAATGCCATTATATTTGAATAAGTAACTAGCAAACCAGAAAAATAAAGACTAGAGAGAAATATATTTATGCATATATCACCATGAATTGTGAGGTAATTGTCGCGCACTTGATCATAAACAAACAACTTAAAATTGGCAAAAACCTCCCAGCCAGCAGGAAAAGTGGCTGTCTCCTCTATTGATAAGTAGAGTGAGATGTAATTATTCTGACTCGCTCCTTTTCCGTTTGGATACAGAGACAATTTCCTACCCAAATACACAAACAACAATTAAAAGGAGAGTAGAATACAAGAGAATGTTTCAGTTAACTAAGAGAATTAAACACACCCACCATCTATGACCTCCACTTTCAAATAAACCAGAATCAAACTTTGATTCTGGCCCTGTTAGCATTGACCCTGTTAGCATGGAGAAGGGTTTTATTCTCATCAAGTAGTGTGCTGGAGGAAGATCCCTTTTGCATCTTGAGATTGAGGAGCTTTCTGAGCCGTATGTTCACAACTCCAACATCAAATTAACAAAATCTAAATATTTACTTGTAAAACTAACAAATTTATACCCAAAAAAAAAATGTACATGTATAATCCGCCATAGTCATGAAGCTTAAAATTTTGGAGTATAAATTTTAAGTTTGGTGAATAGGAAAAATTACCTGTATTTCCCATTGTTGCTGGCGAACGAAAACGAAAAGCTATTTTCCTGCGAAGGAAACAGAATGTAATTTTCTTCCCCTGCGATTTAGACAACGGAGATAGAAAAGCCAAGAACAAAGCTAATACTATGGCAGAGCTACTTGGGTATCAAGCAAGGCCGGCCGATTCTGAATTCTGATATTTGTTTGATGGACCGGGCTTAACTTTTTATTTTTATTTTTATTTTTATTTTTGGATAAGTTTTGTTTATCAATTTAATTACGAAGAAAAACTAATATAACTGCCATTTAATTTTCCAATAATTACTAAATTTTTAAAAAAAATTGATTGAACAAGTTCATGACAAATTCTCTAAATCTGTTTATTGATATTCTATGCTATTATTATCCGTTGTTATAATTTCAAGTAAAAAGAAGTGTACTTGTGTAACTCTTTTAATTGTATGTTTATCACCTTATCCACTAATGAAATATTTTCCCCTCCATTTATCAAAAAAATAATAATAATGGAAAATTCATGCTTTATGAAAATTTTGATAAATTTAATTTTTGATATTTGACAATTTTATTGTTCGTGTACAAGTCAAAATCAGGCGTCATGCAAGAATGATCCTTTAGCCATTGGAATCATGAATTTCAAAAAAAAAAAAAAAAAAAAATGCATAACCAACACCCATAGAAGCAGCCTGACGGTTTACGCCATCAAAATTATATATATATTTTTTTGAAGTTACTGAATGAAGTTTATTGAAAAAAAAAGTTACTAAATAAAGGTTTATAAAATAATATAATAATAATAAAAGTACTGTATAAAGCCCTATTTAGCAACTTCCAACAATAAGTATTCTTTTTCAAAAAAAAAATAAATAAATAACCTTTAACAATTTTATTTCAAAAAAAATAATAATCTCTAATAATTTCAAAAAAAATAAAAACATGAATAATCAAGTCTTTTTGTAATAAGAACACCATACACACCAAAGAAGTCTTTCTTTAATATCTAATTATTTTTATTTTTATTATTGTAATTCAAACTAATAAGTTTTTTTTTGGATAATATTTGAGTAATAAGTTACATATATTTTTCATTTACATATATATGGTTGGAGTTCTGTGTGAGATCCCACATCGGTTGGAAAGGGGAACAAAGCATGTTTTATAAGAGTGTGTGGATATCTTTCCCTTGAGAGGCCTTTCTGTCAGAGAACGTATAACCGTCAGGATTGGGCTCACCACCTAGCTTCCAAAGCGGACAATATCTTGGTTGGGCCTGGGAGGCCCGGCCAGTTGGACTGGCAGGTGAAGGAGTGGGACCCTAACCATTAAGAGGCCTTTTAAAACCGTACGGACTGGGCCCAAAGCAAACAATATCTCATGCGGATGGACTGGACAGTGAAGGGATGCGAATATGCCTAAACCCGCTCAACTGACAATCCGCTGAGATGTCGACCCGATACAGATGAAGACCGGACCGATCACTAGGGCTCAAGCTAAGAAGTTTAAGGACAACTTGATGCCTTTATCCAAGGAGTAATTCATATTGAAAAGCCCTTGTCCATACCCGAAGATTTAAGACCTATTTTGAGCATACAAGTGGTGGAAGCCGGTACGGATCCGGGTAGCAGTTTTGGTGCAATTGTGAAGCTTGGGAAGCATGAAATGGTTCCAATGTTTTATGAATTCAAGGGCAATGTGTGGGACTCCATAATAAGCTTATTTGGCATCCTAAAAAGCATATATAAGCTGATTTGGAGCTCAAAGAGGTTAAAAATTTGTCAAAGTCAACTTAGTCAAAAAGCTAGTATTTTAGTTTCCTAATTTGATTCTACTTTTTGTTTTAGGAAATTACCATTATTTTTTGGTTTTCATTTATTTAGTTTCAGGAGAAATAAGTTTAAGAAAGTTATTATTTTATTATTTTCATTGTAAATTAATTAATTCCTAATTCAAAATAAAGGAATTAATTAATCCAAATTGCATTAGGAAAGGAGTGAGAATTTCAACTACCATAGAAAACCACTTTGTATGGTCGGTTTTCCCTTTGTTTTTTAGAGTTTATTTTGTGACTTTGTAGCCTATTTATAGATTTATTTTTCAATAAGAATTAAGCTTGAATTTTATATAGAAAACTGTTTGTGAGATTGAATTCTCTTTGTTCTCCTTGAACACCTAAAACACCATTAGTGAATGAGTGTTTTAGTTTTACTTATCAATAGGCCTTCCATCACCTATTGTGGCATCTTTATTATATACCAAGGTTTCTAATCACAGGTTGGTTAAAGGTCAATGTGACCATTAGAATTTGAACATAATTAGATCCGGGCTAATATAATACGGGTTTAGGCACAGGTCATCCTATGTTCGTATCATTTGGTATCAGAGCCAAATTTTGTTCAGGTTTGATCTATCTTTATTTGCTTTATTTGTTTTTGTGTTATTGTACAATTTTAGCATTAGGTTAAGGTTGCATCCATCTCATACACGTTTTGCATATTTAAAAAAAAAAAAAATTCATTCCTAGTTGAATTAGGATTTCCTAGTTTTATCGTATTTTTGTTTCCTAGTTTATTGGTTGTCTTTTATCATTGTTCTTGTTAATTTGGTTTTTGTTGATTTCTCTTTACTGTTTTAATCTTCAATATTTGCATTCATATAACTAAAAAAAAAGAAAAAAGAAAAAAAATTCGAACAGATATTAAAAGAAAAAAAAAAAAAGAAAAAACTGCACTTTTGTTTTTGTTGGAGGCCATGGGTTTGGTGGATTTTTGGTGTGGAATTGCAATTTTTAGTGTTGATATTTGCTACTGCATTTTTTTTATGATCTGTGAGTGAAAAAAAACAAAAAATAAAAAAAAATAATAATAATAAAGAAGAAGAAGAGGAAAAAGCCAAATAAAAAAATTTCGGTTTGTTGGAGTTTGATTTGTTTGCTGGAAATTTGTTGGAGCTGCTGGTTTATTGATTATTTATTCAATATTTGAGTTGCTGCAGAATTATTTTTGCTGCTGTATATTTGGAATTTTGGGTGCTTAAATTATTGGATTAAAATTAGTTAGAGGATTTGATACAAAACTTGAATTACAAGAACAACAACCAACACTATTCTATATTTTTGTTCGATTTGATTCTTGTTTGAGTTTGAAATTCTTTTTCCTAAATTTTGTTCTTGAATCCTTAATCTCTTACCATCTGGTCCAGTTCTTAAAAATTCCAAAATTTTCTCATTGATCTGCCTTATTTTGCTTAGAAAACCCGAAAACTAGGATTTGTTAATACATTTGGTATTGCTTTCTTTTTGCTACTATTTTGTTGATATTGTGGGTGTTTTAATTAGAACTTTGAGATAATTCATTGAGTGGAAAAAGGTAAGAGTGTGTGAGCTTAAAAGAGTGTAAAAGCCGAAACTAGTGTGAAAACACAAGTGTCGAGACCTTGTTTGAGTGAAACATATGAGGGAGTGAATTTGGTAAGGTCTTATTTTATTTTTGCATTGTTTATACTAACATGGCAGATTCAAGGGTGAGAAGAGGAGATCCACCTTTAAGATTTAATGAAGAAGAATCCGTAGGATTCCATGGCGGTTCCTGAGCTTCGGGGAGTGGTGAACAAACGGACATGAGGGCTGTCTTGGAGCAAATACAACAGATGAATACTCAATTTGACCATTTAAATCAAAGGATGAACATGTTAGAAACATCCCAAGGAGTGCCAAATATAAGGTTAGATGCTCATGGAGGTTGAGGTCGAGGAGGCTGAGGGCGATCAAGAGAGGAATTCGAAGGAAGTAACTATGGAGATGACTTGGATGAGGGGTTTGATGAAATTTTTGAACCTCAAGAAAAGCTAATCCATGGCAGACCAGTAAAAATTGAAGATGATGATCTAGGAAGTATCAAGATAAACATTCTACTTTCATGGGAAAAAGTGATTTGGAAGCATATTTGGAATGGGAGGAGAAAATGGAGATGATTTTCAATTGTCATAATTATTCAGAGGCCAAGAAGGTGAAGTTGGTAGCAATGGAGTTTGGTCACTATGCACTCCAATGGTGGACCAATGAGCAAAACACCCAAAGGAGAGTTGGTGATGACATGATCACTAAATGGCGACAAATGAAAGGAGCCATGAGGAAGCGGTTCATACCATCACATTATCATAGGTTGCTGCATCAAAGGCTTCAATCCCTATCTCAAGGACGTAGGTCCGCAGAGGATTATTACAAGGACATGGAGATGCTTATGATGAGGTTAAACATGAAGGAGGATAGAGAAGCAACCATGGCAAGGTTTCTTGGTGGTTTGAATCGTAAGATAACCAATCAACTAGAATTGCAACAATATGTGGAACTAGAGGAGATGTTGCATGTGGCTATTAAATTGGAGCATCAATTCAAGAGGAGGGGTGTAGGCTCATGGTTTGGAGGGGTTTCAAACAGCGAGTGGATAAATTCAACTAGTTGGAGAAGCAATTCCATGTTCGAGCCAAGGATAAAACCGAATCAAGGTGAAGGGAGTGTTATTCGGCCAAGGAAAGATAATCAAGCCGACCTTGTGCAAACACATAAATCTGAAGGTAAATCTAATCCTAAACATTCAAGGACTAGAGATATTGTTTGCTTTAAGTGCCAAGGTCGAGGACATATTGTCAACCGATGCCCAAACCGAAGAATCATGGTGTTAAAGGACAATGGTAAGTTGGAGTCCGATAGTGATGAAGCTGAAATTGAGACCGTGCATGAAGAGGAAGGAATTGAGGATGAAGCCGAAACCCTAAAGGTTTCAAATTCTGAATTGAGCTTGGTGGCAAGGAGAATGTTGAGTGTTTACAAGGATGAGGATCAAGTTCAAATAGAAAACATCTTCCATACCCGAGGTAAAATTCAAGGTAATGTATGTAGTATGATAATTAATAACAGAAGTTGTAGTAATGTAATTAGTAATGTGGTAGTTGATAAATTAGGATTAACAACTGTTAAACATCCCAAACCATATAGATTACAATGGCTTAATGATAGCGGTGAGATAAAAGTAAATAAACAAGCCAAAGTAAAATTCAGCATTGATACATATGTAGATGTTGTATTGTGTGATGTTGTTCCTATGCATGTGGATCATATTTTGTTAGGTAGGCAATGGCAATTTGATAGAGATGCTATTCATTATGGTAGAGAGAATAATATTGTTTTTAGATTTAAAGGTAAAAAGGTCAAGCTGGAGGCATTAACTCCTAAAGAGGTGTACAAAGATCAAATTCAAATACAACAAAAGAGGATGGTCGAACAACTCAAGGAAAGGACTAGTATGGCCTCCACGGCAACAACACCCATCCAAGGAGTCCAAGACATGCAAGACCAACCAGGTAAGTGTTCTAAAACCCAAATTGAGTGGAAAAACCAAGAGAAGGCCCAGTGAAAAAAAAATGAGAAACCCGAGAGCTATAGCAAGAAACCCGTGAGTGAGGAAAAGTGTGTTGTGGCCGAGAGAGAGAGAGAGGGGGAAAGAAAGGAAAGAAAGGAAAGAAAGAAAGAATAAAAATATTCATTTGAGTTTTGGAGATGTAAATAAAGTTATCTTGAGTAAGAAACCATTGCTGGTCATGAATTTTAAAGATACTTATTTAAAGATGTTTTTTATGCATAGAACTTTATCTGCATTGTTGAAAGCTTTACTTAGTGGAAATTTGAAAATTTGGAAAAGATTATATTCTAATATTAAAAAGTTTAATGAACTTGTATTTTTAGTATTTGTTGTGATAGTGTTTGACCCAGGAGATTGGTTTTGGTTTTAACCAAGGAATGAGAGGATTCCCGAACAAAGAAAGTCCAAGCTTATGCCGCGAGAAGATGGATATTTTCAAGTTTTGGAAAGGATCAATGAAAATGCCTACAAGCTTGATTTACCGGGTGAGTATAATATGAGTGCTACATTTAATGTTACTGATTTGTCTCCTTTTATTGCAGATGATGACTCTGATTTGAGGGCAAATCCTTTTCAAGAGGAGGGGAATGATGCAAATCCACCCGAATCCGCTCAACCGACAACCCATTGGGGTGCCGACCCAATACAGATGAAGACCGGGCCGATCACTAGGGCTCAAGCTAAGAAGTTTAAGAAAAATCTTGATGTATTTATCTAGAGAGTAATTCATATTCAAAAGTGCTTGTCCATACCTGAAGATTTAAAACCTATCTTGAATTTACAGGTGGTAGAAGCCGGTAAAGGCCCAAGTAGCGGTTTTGGTGCAATTATGGAGGCTGGGAAGCATGAAATGATTCCAATGTTTTATGGATTCAATAAATATGTCTAATAGGACATGGAATCAAGTCAAATAAGCTTCAAAGTCATCCAAAAGGGGTTGTACGGACAGTTAGTAAATTTGGCCTGTTTTCGCTGTATGTTGTGCTGGCTTTACTGTATTGTACTAAGTTGACTTTTTCTCTTTCCTCCAAGTAAGGGAAACATGTGGGACTCCATAATAAGCTTATTTGGCATCCTAAAAAGCATATATAAGCTGATTTGGAGCTAAAAGAGGTTAACGATTGGTCAAAGTCAACTTAGTCAAAAAGCTAATATTTTAGTTTTCTAATTTAATTCTACTTTTTGTTTTAGGAAATTTCCATTATTTTTTTGTTTTCATTTACTTATTTTCTGGAGAAATAAGTTTAGGAAAGTTATTATTTTATTATTTTCATTGTAAATTAATTAATTCCTAATTCAAAATAAAAGAATTAACTAATCCAAATTACATTAGGAAAGGAGTGAGAATTTCGGCCACCATATGAAACCACTTTGTATGGTCGGTTTTCCCTTTGTTTTTTAGGGTTTATTTTATGACTTTGTAGCCTATTTAAAGGCTTATTTTTCAATAAGAATTAAGCTTGAATTTTATACAGAAAACTATTTGTGAGATTGAATTCTCTTTATTCTCTTTGAACACCTAAATCATCATTAGTGAATGAGTGTTTTAGTTTGACTTATCAATAGGCTTTCCATCACCTATTGTGGCATTTTCATTATATACCAATGTTTCTAATCACAGGTTGGTTAAGGGTCAAGGTGACCATTAGAACTTGAACATAATTAGATTCGGGCTAATATAATACGAGGTTTAGGTACAGGTCGTCCTAGGTTCGTATCAGAAAGGGTAGGATCCTAACCATTAAGAGATCTTTTAAAACCGTATGGGCTGGACTGCTACACTCTATTTCCATCGGTTAGAAGTGTTGAAGTATATGCTAAATTTTGTGAACTTCCGATTGGGCGCCTCTTTTCTAACTTTTTAAATTTGCAATTTGCAATTCTAAAGAGTTTATTTTCATTTTTTCTTTCTACTTTTTTTTTTTTTTTTGTGTGTTCGGTTAATCTTTATAATACATATTGCCTCTTTATTACACCTAAAAAAAAAAGTTCAATTTCTTTTTATCCTAAGTCTATGTAATATCTTCTCATATAAAAATTGTGTAAAAAATATAAGTTTCATTGGTCTTTATCTAAAAATATGATTATAAATTTTATTTTGACATAGAATTACTATTCTATTAGTTTTATTGTTAAACTTTTGAAAAAAAAAATATTGTAAAACATAATTGTTCAGCTAATTATCATATGAATAAAATATTATAATTATTCATTAATATAAAAAAAATTTCTATTAACAATATTTTTTTATATTAGAAACATGTTATATATCGCACTCTTAATTGCTTATTTTACTTTTTAGTTTCCTATATAATTCTTTTCTTTAAAAATATTATGATTGGAAAGGTAAATTATATGAGGAAAATCTAAAAGATAAAAATTAAAATAAAAAATAATAATAATAATAAACTTCAACGTTTCGCACCTTAAAGGAGACAATAGCAATCCCTATTTACCAGCTGCAATAACAATGCATAAAGTTTGTAGAAGTTTGTGTACTTGGGAGACATTTAGACGGTGTATTCAATTAAGAATTTAATGGATTTTAAAAGAGTTAAAATGTTTGATGAAATTAATGGATTTACTTAGAATTCAACAAACTCTACATGGATTTTATCACAATTCTATATGGAATTTAATGGAGTTTATGAAACTTATATTATAGACTTTAATAGATTTTGATAGAATTCTAATGATTTTAAATATTTTTAAATAATTTATTTTACTATTTTGGTGAATAATATCATTTATTCTATACTATAAGCATAGTTTTTTTTTTTTTAATCATACCATTTGCATTGTTGAACATTTATGATATCGAACAAATTAACAAATATTAACAAATAGGCAAACAACATATACATGAATATTAAACTTTAATAAGATTATCCTTAAAATATTTTTTAAAAAAATATTGTCAAGATAAATTAAAATAAAATTAGATAAATATATCAAATAGTCTTATATCATCTCTATTGTTATTTTTATTGTATGCAAAATTTTATTTAAAAAAAAAAACTCATTGCTCATTACTTTCATTTCTTGCATTTTGGGCATCCACCCACATATTTGAAGCCATTGTAGTTCTCCATTCATTAGCATTCTCTCGTTGTTGCTCTTGACTTTCAAACAGTTCTTCAAAATTATTTTCTTCAGTTTCTTGTATTAATAACAATGATGGAGATTCATCATTTGGCTCTATAGGAAACTCATCAGAGCGACATTCCTTGTGAAGAAAATTATGCAATCCTGCACAAGCTAAAACTAGCTCTGCTTGTGTTTTAAATGGAAATGGAGGTGCAGACTTAAAAATTGTGAATCTAGATTTGAATATACCAAATATCCTCTCAATTACGTTTCTTAAAGAAGAGTGACGGAGATTGAACAATTCAACTGAAGTTTCGGAATGACGACCTGGATTAGAAAAATCTTGCAAATGGTATCGAACCCTTCTAAATGGAGCTAAAAATTGTCGACGATTTGGAAATTCACAATCCACAAGAAAATATTTACCTAAAAATATAAGATATTAATATTAATTCATAAATATTATTTTGTAAAAATTAGTACATATTGAAAAATATATATAATAAAAAAAATATATACCTTGTGGCACTTTAAGTCTATTCCTCCTTGATAAAGCATCATGTAGCAATTTTGAATCATGAGTCGAACCCTCCCATCCACTAAGCACGTATATGAACTCCAAATCAAAGTTACAAGCTGCTAATACATTTTGTGAAATTTTTCCATGGCGATTACGATAGCTACTTACACCACGACCCTTTACTGTTGCTGGTATATGTGTGCCATCAATAGCTCCAATACAATCCTAAAAGAAATAATAAATTTTATAACTAACATAAAACATAAGGTGTTCTGAATAATAATTACAACACTAATAATAACAAAACTATAACAATAATGACAATAATTATTATTACTAAAAAAATAAATAGGTAAAACATTCATTACTTACCTTGAAGTAAGGGTAAAATCTTGTATGTTCTCTTATTTTACTTGGCACTGTAGATTTTGGTTTAACCATCATATTTGGTGCTATTGTGTTCAAAGCCCTCAAAACTTTGTTGAAGTTTTTGCTCATTGTGAAATGTAATAGACTAAATGTTTGACGAGTCATACGATAGTGAGAATTTTGTCCTATAATAAGTAAAAATGTTGCAAGCATTTCTTCAATGCAAATGAATCTTGTATCTTGTAAATATATTTTTTCTCTAATAATTTTACATAACTTCAAAAACACATTAGGATACATCCTATAGAGTTGCCGAAAATGTTGAGGATCTTCTTTCAATACTTTATGAATATAATTATACCCTTTAGGAGTGATTGGTCATCAAGCCAGTGGACGTTTGATATATTCATCACATATGCTAATCATTAGTGCATCTAATACCTCAAGTATTGCTTAAATTGCCAACAATATTAATTTAATGGTTTCATAAAATTCTTCATCTTCTTGTGTATCTCTCTCTCTCAATTCTTCCCGTTCCATTTTCTCTATTAATCTAAGACATAACATCAAATATTATTAGAAAATATGAAATGTCATAAAAAATAATAATATCAGGAAGAGAAAAAAAAAACTCTTTAATGAAAAATTCAATTCAATACAAATTGAACAATAAAGCAAATGAAAAAATTCATTAAACAAACTAGAGAGAAAAATATATCAAAACTAAAAACCTATTTCATAAAATAGTTATAGCTAAATATATGTTTTAACACTCATTCCATATTAAATGATATCCATTCTGAGCGCTCTTCAGGTAACATCTTCAAGAATGCATCTTTAACTCCCATTTTCTGAATCAATGCAAGTGCTTTATAGCGACCAATGCTATCTAAATTTGGAGTTTCCTTAATAGCATTCCAAATATCATTCTTTTTCTCCTTTTCACTAATTGCCTTTTCCCTTTTCTCCATTAGGTTATACATACCCCGAATTTCAGTGGCAATTTTTCCAATCGAGTCCAAACCATGAGAAAGTTTTTCTAGAAGATCAACTCGAGTGGCATTCTGATCAAATGGACGAGTATTCCCTTCATATTCATTTCTAGTTCGCTTTCTTTGAACAACATTTTCCATGGGAACTTCTAAATTTGGATCGAACTCTAACATTGATGGTTCATTATGTCCGGGTGAAGGTGCTTGGCATGATGGATCGAGTTGAGTTGGAACATATACCTCGTTAATCTCATCATATACATAGTCATCTATCCTACCATGTGTACTTTCATCTTGTCCATAAATTCTTGCATCTGTATCGTGTCCCAATCCAATAGAGTTTTTTCCAATGGCAGTTCCATTTCCAACAGTAATTTTTAAATCCTCAAAGTCAGCAAAAGTGTATGTTCGAAGATGTTTCTGGTTTGGATGAGACTGTAAAAAAAATAAAACAAAATAAAATAGATATAATATTTTGTTAACATATAAAAATACAAAAAAAAAAATATATCTATATATATAGATATATATAAGATATAATAATATAAAATACATTCTTATGAAAATTTATAACCTCACCTTAAAGTAATTATCCCATATTTCATCTGTGGCAGTGAATCTTTGTGTGGCTGCATCCCATCCAAAACCAGAGTTGAAACGCATGAGTTGAGAAAATATTTGATAACGCGTTTTAAACCATTTCAAGCGACTCTGATATTGAGTATAATTTTTATTACATCCAAGTGCTTCATTTAGCTTAGGAAGTATCTTACTTTCCATAGTTAGTTTGCTAAATACACCATTATTATCACGCCATCCACGATTGGCAGCATCAACCATCAGTTCCAACAACATATTACTCTCTTGTGAGGTCCATGTGTTAAATGCAGTTTTACCTTTTCATTGTGAATCTCCCATTATAACAATGAATATCTAAATATAAAGCCCATGAATAGTTGAATCACATTTATATATATATATATTATAAATTAAACATATAATAAACAAGATCAAATATTCACATTCTAACTCATCAAAATATAAAATCAGATTAAAAATATTTAATAAATCATATTAGATTCATAATGCATTTTAAAAGACTATTAACTACAACCATAAAATAATGTATTTTTCTAATTTTTTCTAATCATATATATATATATATATGCATGAACATGTAGTACTATAGCATAATATATATATTTTTGAGTGCAAGTAGGCAGTAATATTTTCGTAACAAATAATAATAATGATGGAACACTAAACATGGTCAGCCATTCACAGTGAAACAGAAACCAAAACACAACTTTTTGGAGAAGTGTGTTAAATTAGTACAAGAAGTATATATATATAACAATAATAATGATGGAATACCAAATCAGTCACTCATGGTGGAAACAGTAACCAAAGCACAAATTCTTAAGGAAGTGTGTTTAATTAAGTACAAGAAACTATATATATATATATATATATTATAATATAAATTTATTAATTGATAGAAAATTGTGTGGCTAACTTTTGACGTGCAACACTCATTGTGCCTAATCTACCAACTCTTTTTTTTTTTTTTTTCAAAGCTATATAAATTTATTAATTGATGGAAAATTGTGAGGCTAGCTTCTGACATACACTAGGGCTAAACATATATACAACATATATGAATACATTTACAATAGCAGATAGCAGATAACAGATACATTAACAGATACGTTCCTTAGAAATTTTCTCACTCTCTTTTTTTTTTTTTTTTTAACTCAAAACTTCTCACTTGAAATTCAAAACTTTCACAACATTGAAGGATAATGCGAAAAAAGCAGAAAAATTGAATCATACCCAAAAAATCAGATCAACCAAGGAAGCACGAGGAGAGAACCCACAGGAAAGATCATTGTTTTGGTTACCGTCAGTTCGCTAGTTTTGTTCAACTGTTCATCCAGCAAGTTGGGTTTGTCCGTCTGTTCTTTGTTCTATCTCAAAGCAGGATCTCACTCAATGTTTTGTGTTTTACAATCTGATGAAATCTTTCGGGTGGAGAGTGGATTTGTGAAAGGCTTGAGTATTTATACCTAATGTCTCAACATCCAATCAAATCCATCAATTTGTAAAATCCTTCTAAGTTAATGACTTTTTGAATACCAATAGATTTTTATGGACTTTTAAAAAGTCATAATTGAATAACATCAGATTTATATAGATTCTATAAAATTCTGAATTGAATACCCTAATATTTTAATGGATTCCATAAAAATCTTAATTGAATACCTTTGGACTTTTAAAATCTTTTGAAATCTATTAAATTCCTAATCGAATACACCTCCCTTAGTAATCCTTATTTACCAGCGGCAATAACAATGCCTTGAGTTTGTAAAAGTTTTGTGTACTACATCTCAAGAATGTGAGACATCTATAACATCTATGCTGACATGTATGCCACATCCTTTCCCACAACCTTGCGAATGCAAGCATAAACAGTTTCATCCTGCAAGCCCTGTCCGACAAATATTCCCACAACCTGATTTCCCACAAGCTTTCGTCTGCAAGCCTTTTCTGACAACATTTGCACTCAGGGTTGGTGCAATCTTTAAGCATTTGCACTCCCTCTGCGATCTCTTGCATTCCGATGTCGATCTGCTCCGCTGCTTGCTCGAATTGTGCCATTCTATGAACAAACTTTTCCACTTGACATGCAAACTCACCCATGACACGCACAGAACTCCCCAACCAGCCACCAAGAAACATTAGAGCATCCACCGATCTCTGTCTCACCATGGTCCATTGATAATTCGCAGCAACCACAGCGCATTGATCCTGGTCAAAACAATGAAATATATGTTATCAATTTTCTCACCTGCTAGTCACCCTATACATAACAGTAATGGTGCTAGCTAGATTAAAAATTTTGTTTTGGATGTATTTTTTCATGTCAAAAACACGTTTCCTTCACGTAAGTGATATTCTATCATCTTGAATATTCACATACTGACAAGAATGTAACAGATATAAGTAGAAGCAATTAAAATCATTTAGTGCATTCTTAAACTTAACATATTGTTCATACAAAAACAAATCCATAAAATATGATGTCACCCACATGATCCAAATATATATATATATATAGCATGTCCATATAAAGATATGGCGAACCTTCATAGGAGAGAGGGTAAGGAATTGAACTTCTGAAGCATCATTAACAATAAACTCTTCAAATCCTTCAGCTCCATAAACTTTGCAAACCCCAATCAAGACCACCAGCACTGAACCAACTCTCACCTGCAAGTAAAATAATTGAAAGGTGCGAATTATCACTTTCCAATATTGAAATAATAAATATTTTCGTTACCCAAGATGAATGTTCACACATGCATTAGAGTGGAAATGAGAAAGCATATGGCAAAATATGTAGATATATGTATGTATGCATGAATTTATAAAAGTCACCGGAATTTTCATCCTTTTTTTTTATTGTCCAGTATTTGTAGCTTGAAATTAGTTAAAGTTGGTGCAATGCCTTGCCCTTCATAAAAAAAAAAAAAAGTAAGAAAACAAATAACCATAAACCATCTCCAGATTCCTCTTTCGGGTAAACCTTTGAAGTCCTACAACCATTATAAAACGAAGTCGAAAAACAGTAGTTTAGTAACATACAGTTTACAGAAACATAGTTTGGTAAAAAAAGACCATAAAAGATATATTGCATGGTACATACCAATTCCTCTCTCCAAAAGTAAAAATTTAGATTCATGAACGTGGTTTTGTAATGTAGATAACTTTTCACGCTTCCAAGTGAAAATATAATTAACAGGCTTAACTATGGAAAGGGATTCCAATTTCTGACGCCAGTTTATAACACAAACTTCAGCCCCAAACACGCAGCAATCATGAGAAGATACCCATGCCTACAATCATTGAAAGGTTTCGAGAGAAACCAATTCTGAAATACCCCATTCCTTCTCCATCTCAGAGAAACGATTTACTGTGGCACTCGTATCAACATATTTAAAGAAATTTATTTGTCATTAATGCCATTATATTTACTATTTCCCTTTCCTTTTGGATAAAGGTAAAATTGCCTGCCACATACACAGAAAAAACTTAAAATATTCATTGGTGCACAGAGGGAATAATAGTTCTAAAAGTTTTTGAAAAGGTTTTAGTTTAATAGACCTCACTTGAGTATTCATTCCCCAAATGTTTTAATATCAGATTGTAATGTTTTTATGTCACTTTACAGGACTAATTTTTGGTTTTTTTGGCTATAAGTATTATCACAGCATCAAAAAATACATAGAGCAACTCAGGCAAATAGTTCTAACTACACATGCTTTTAACCACTATAACTATCCAACTAAGAAGAAAAATTACATTTTTTTGAATGGTGTCTGAACATGTTTTTTAATCATAAATCACTCTATTCCATATTTATACCATGCTAATGGTTCATCTTATTTCGAAAACTTGCTGTGTTTTCTGACCAAAAAGGATGAAATGTTTGGATTAGAAAAACAGAGCTTAGTGCCATTCTTGGAGGAGCAAGTTAGGAAGATACAAGAAGGTGGGAAGGTGTTGACAATGGACATAGAGAGGCTACCACTATCAGAGGACAACCGGTTTGAATTTGCGAATAAAACTGCAACCAAGGCCAACAAGCATGTAGAAAGCAACAGAGATGAGTATGAAAGTTAAAGCCATGCTCGCTAACCATCTAACTGATTCAGGTTTTTACAGACCAGAAGCCTAAGCAGAAACTAATCTTTTAAAGCCCAAACCCTCTTATTTAAAAGAAGAAATTACTTAGAGAATTGAATTCTTCATCTTTTAATAATCTAGTTCTGTGATTTTGTGTTTTTATTATCTATACTTGCTGGTTAGCCTCTGTTTGGTCTAACACCTGGATTATCGCAAAATGTAGCATCAATATTAAATTTATGAAACAGTGCAGTCAGATTATTATTATTATTATTATTATTATTTTAAACAATTTCCAGCGCATACACAAACAACAACTTAAATAAAAATAAATAAATAAAAAATTCACCATTTATGCCCTCCGTACTCGAACAAACCAGAGTCAAACTTCATTCTTGGCCAGTAAGCATGGAGTAGGACTGAATTTTCATCATGTAGCCAGCTGGTGACAGATCCCTTTTGCAGCTTGAGATTGAGGAGCTTCCTCAAATTAAACAAAATTCCAAATTATTCTTGGAAAAACTAATACATTCATACATATAATCAAACCTCCATAGCCAAAAATCTTGAAAAATTTTATGTATAAATTTTGAAATTGGAGGAGGGAAAACCTACCTTTGTTTCCCATTGTTGCTGACCGAAAGGTACTGACGACGATTGACTGTAATTTGTTCCCCTGTGAGTGTAGAAGACAGAGCGACTTGGAAGAGAAGCTATTGGACTACTGGAACAACAATTGGGCCCCTGGGTTACTGGACTCGAATCTCTCTCTCTCTCTCTCTCTCTCTCTCTCTCTCTCTCTCTCTCTCAATTCAAATTCAAATTTCTACCAATTACTACCACTTGCCGCCATTTAATTTTTCAATATTATAATCACTAGAATTTTAAATTTATGACAATGTCGTATATCGAATGTTTCTCCTTATTAATCTATTCTTTAGACACATCATATTTTTTTTTATTATTATTATCTTTAAATTTATCATTGATTTTCCATGTTTCTCTCATCCATAGCTATAATTTCAAATTTAAATATATGATATAAGTAGTTGTAGTTCCAAAAAACACAAAAAAGTACTGTACTCAGGTAACACTTTTAACTGTATGTTTATGACCTTATTAAAATAAATAAATAAATAAATAAAATGCCAATGAGATATTGTTCCCTCCATTTATGATCAAATAAATAATACAAAATTCATGCTTATAAAAAAAATAAAATAAAAAATTGATAAATTTAATTTCTGATAATTTGATAAAATTTATCGGTGTGTGGGAATCAAAATCACGGGAGATATAAGTATAACAACGTATAAAAGCAGCCTGACGGTTTAATTTAGTTGCAATACAAGGGCCCAAAGAAAGTTCACAGGTGGAGTGGAATGGAAAAGGCACAGGGAAAATTTATAAAAATTTATAACATAAGGTAACCTGATTCTTCTTTATGTTTATCTTTATCCCGGATTTGATCCAGTATCCGTAGCTTGAACTTAGCAGAAATTGACTTCTTAGGTGGAATGGCATCCTCATCAACTAGATATATAATGATAACTATTTATCATCTATGGATGAAATTCTTTTTGAATAAAATTCTTTTTGAATAAACATTTAAATTCTTCAGACTCATAATGGCAGTTTTGCAATGTAGAGAACTTTTCCAGTTTCCTAGTAAAAATATAATTAGTAAGTTCATTCACCATATGGATAAGGATTCCCATTTGTTAGTCTGATTTATGACATAAACTTCTGTCTGAAACACACAGCAATCATCAACAAGATACCCGTTCAAAGGATCATTGGAAGTCTCATGAGAAATTAGTTGTGAAACCCCATTCCTTCTTAATCTCATTAAGCTGCTTCACTGTCCCATCAGCATCCACAAATTTTGCATAAATTTGTTGGTAATTAATATTTGTATTTGCATGAATATGAAAATAGCAAACAAAAAAGTATGAAAGAATATACATATATATATATATATATATACATACCTTGAATTGTAAGGTGCTTGTCTCGTATTAAATGGATAACTTAAAATTGACCAGAACCTCCCAACCATGAGGATATGTGTCTGTATATTCTATTACTAAGTAGAGGAAGATGTAATAATTATTGTATTCCTCTCCATTGATAAAGAGACAGTTTCCTGCCACATATACACTTAAGACTAACAATCTTTAAAAAAAAAAATAATAATAAACAATAAAATAAAACAAAGGTTTATCGGTAGGAGTGGACCCTAATGGTTAATACCATTAGGCTAATGAGCATGTGCTTTGTTTTTGTTAAGTGAATATAAATGTATAAATGACCCAGTGTTTGTGTCCTCCTATCTCGAACAAGCCAGAATCGAACTTGTCTCCCGCCTCAGCTTGGAAAGAAAAGGATTCTACTATCAATTTGTAGTGAGCTGGGGGAAAATACCTCTTGCAACTAGACATTCCTGCTGGTATTGCCAAGATGGAGCTCATTATGCCAATCCTTTGTCCCAATATATTTTCATTTTCATCTCACAAAAACAATCAAATAGCTTTACCAAAAATTAATGTTCCAATCGACATGCTGTGTTTCTATTATCCATTATTAAATTTCAAATTCAAGGATGTGATATTAATATTTACTTATCTCCTTTAACTGCATGTTTATCACCTTATTAACCAGTAAGATATATATTGTTTACTCTATTTAACAAATAATTAAGGATAACGAACCTCGTTTCTTTAATGAGGATGTGATATTAGCTATTTTCTTTGTTTTTCTTAACCTCCTTACTCACAGACACATGAGGGATTTCCACTTCAACTGTTACTATATCATTTGCAAGGTATCTTTTTGGAGCTCCATTCAGATAGTTCAACGCAAAAACTTTGAGTAACCTCAGAATTTATCAACATAGAACAGTACCACCCGCATCAAGATATTGTCCTCTTTGGTCCAGGGTTCACTCCCTCTCTCCTTCCGGCCTCAAGGTTTTGTCAAAACGCTTCTACAGTCTTATAAAGACCGCTTCGTGCCCCTTTCCAACCGATGTGGGATGTTACAATCCTTCCTCCTTGGGGTCCAGTGTCCTCGCTGGCACACCGATCCGGATCCGGCTCTGATACCACTGTAACAGCCCAGTACCACCCGCATCAAAATATTGTCCTCTTTGGTCCAGGGTTCACTCTCTCTCTCTCTCCTGGACTCAAAGTTTTGTCAAAATGCGTTTTGAAGGGAGAGGTATCCACAGCTTTATAAAGACCGCTTCGTGCCCCTTTTCAACCGATGTGGGATGTTACACTGCAAGTAATTAAAATAATTTTGATTAGCTATTTGGTGTGGCAACTACTTTATAAAACATATGTACAGTTCGTATAAATTGACATCTAGGTAGAAAATATATAAATTTAATTACAATGGGGTCACCTGATATTTCTTTGTGTAAACCATAGTTGACGTCCATTAATCGTAGCTTGTACTTAGCATAATTTTTTTTTCCTTTAGACTGAATACATTCGCGATCAACTAGCTAGATTCAAGTAAACTGATAAGTATTTGTCAAGTTAAATATCCCTTTGAATAAACACTTAAGGTCCTAAAACCAATATCAGTAAACATATAAAAGCTGTTGTTTTAGTGAATCCTTTAGAGGAATTTTCTTTTTTGCAAAAAGAAAAAAAAAATTACTCACAAGTACATACCAGTTCCTCTCCCCGACAGAGAAAGTTGGAGACTCAGAAAAGGTTTTATGTAACGTAGAAAAGTTCTGGAGCTTCCAAGTAGAAGTAACGTACCATTCCTTGGTTGCTAAACCATGGAAAGGGATCCCATGTGTGAGTTTGGCTTATGACAAAAACCTCTGCCCAAACACACAGGAATCATTACCATTTGAAGAGTCATTGAAACTTTTAAGAGAAATTAACTGTCGAATCCCCCATTCTTTGTTTATCTTATCAAAATGTCTCACTGCTCCATCAGCATCTATACATTTACATATAGACAAATTGAAATTAAAATTGAAATGCATATTAATAATTAATATCATAATATATATACATATATATAAAAAGTTAGATCCACATCAGTTGATATCGGATCTTTTTTTATTAGTTTTTAAATTATTTCAAAATTTAAAATTTAAAATTAACTAATGACTTAATATGAATTTAGTTATATACAATATTCTATTTAAAGAACATGAATTTATAGGACTTAATGAATCATAAATGCATTTTTATTTTTATGTTTTGAAACAATCTTATAATTGATAGGTGGTGAGTATTATAAAATCGATCTGACATGAATTTGATTATATATAAATATAATAGCATTCGATATAGATAAGACAAAATATACCTTGAATAGTCAAGTGCTTGTGATGAATTGGATCAAACACAAACATCTTAAAATTGACTAGAACCTTCCAACCATAAGCATAAGCATTAGTCTCCTCTATTACTAAGTAAAGGGAGATATAACCATTCCCATCGTGTTTCTTGTTTCCTTTTGGGTAAAGGGACGATTTCCTACAGTAGAGATCACGGCTTAATTAAAAGATAATTGGCAGAATGAAAGATTAATCATTAACCTATTTTGATTAAAGGGCTTTAATCCAAGATTAATTATTTAATTGTAAAGTGCAAGTGGAATCTAGAAAAAAAATTTAAAGAGAAAACACTTAACAGAAGGCAAGCCCACCATTTGTGTCCTCCAGTTTCAAACACACCAGAATCATACTTTTCTTTGTCTGTCTGTGATAGTACAGAGAAAGGTTGTGTTTTCAATCTGTAGTGATCAGCAGGTGACAGCTCTCTGTAGTATCTCGAAATTTCTGCAAGCATATCTAATTAAAGCTTAAAAAATCCTCACTTCATAACAAATCAAACATACATGTAAGATATATGTATGTGTGTGTGTGTATATATATATATATATAAATGGACCTCACCAATATATTTTATCCGCTATTGCAAATTAATTACTTGATATTGATTTTAACAGGAAGGAATTGAATTCAATACCTGTCTCCACTGCTCTTCTTTTCCTATTTGTCTCCATTGCCTCCGTTTGGTTTTAGGGCAAAATAAAGAAGAGTAATTAATAAGAAAAATGCAACGATGGAGTATACGGCTTTTAACCAAACAAAACAAATTAACCTTGAGAATTGATTTTGTATTTTGTCTGTGGTGATCTTTTCTAAGATTTAAAAATTTGGATAAACTCAAGTTTCTTGAAGACGAAACACAAACCTTCATGGGCTGATGAAGCCCAAGAGACAAATAACGGACCGGTTTTGTAATCTATGGATTGTCCGATTTGTTTGCTTGCAATGGTTTGAAATATTTTCTTTTGCTTGATAATCGTTATTATTATTATTTTGGGTCAAATACCTTATTTTTAAATCTAATTATGTACTAAATGATTAGTATTTATTTTTAAATCATAATATTGTTTCTTTTTAATGTACGTTTTAAGTATTGAAAAGTTTAAAGCAACAACTTATAATTCACCAGCTCAAAAAAAAAAAAAAAAACTTATAATCCACCAATATATTGGCACATGAAGATCATAAAAATATAATTATATAAATTCCCAGAAAATTTCATTACGGTTTTTAAAAGATAGAAAATCGCTTTGAGACTTCAACACAGCATATAATATATCTATATATATATAAAGCTATTAAATGTATTCACACGCAGAACAAATTAACAAATATCTCTCATAGAAAAATTAAGAAAATTCTGATATATATTATGTAACAACAACAACAAAACAATTACTTAACGGCAAAAATTTCAAAAACATCAACTTGGTTTAATTATCCAGTACTGTCACGCCCATGATTCCTGGGTTCAAACCTCTTACACCAAAGAGGCCTCCGGTCCACTATGAACTTAACCTGTGTCTCATTCCCCATCACCATAGACGGTATCAACGATGAATGAAACACCACTTTCCCGAATAGCGGTGGTTTCCTTCTAGGCTCCGGGTTGTGCACATACACCCTTTCCACGCATCGACCATACTTTCTAATCATCACATTCAAAAATTATAAAATAAAACTTGTGCATTAATATCATATACAAAAAAAGAAGAAATATGTACATATAACTAATTGCTAAAATATTAATAATGCAGAAATGGAAAAATATTAACATATAAAAGGACTTAATAAGATCACATTGATTTGTATATATTTTGCCTTCCCTTTAAAAAATCTAGGAGATTTATGAAATGGGATTGTGTTGTTTTGTCTTACCGGGTAAAAAACCTGATAATCTGGGCATGAGTGAGAGGGTATCCATTAGAGAAAGTGAGAAACAAACACCTATCTTCCTCAGGTGCACGGTTCCTTCTAAAATCCCATTCTTCAGCATCAGGGTTCAGTGCTATTGCTTTAGACTCATTAATATTATTCCTACAACTAACAAATACTGCAGGGTTATTATCCGCTACTTGCTTGCTCACACAAGTTGAAACCGGTGAAGGGCCGAGCAAACCACCTCCGCCATGCAACGATTCATTTCTTTCCTGATCATCATCGAACGGCATGGTCACGGTCACCACCTGATCAACACCACCTTCGATGGTGGTGGTGGTGGACGGAGAGCACTGCTTATTAAGTTCCATAGATATGAATATGATGAGGATTGGGAAGAGAGAGAGAGAGAGTTGTGTGGGTCGGGATGGGACTGAGAGAGAGAGGAAGAAAAGTAGGAGGGGATTTGAAAGATTTTGATGGGGAAAGGTTATGAAGCAGTGTGACTATTCAGCAATTGGGGTTTTATATGGAAATGAGTCCCTTCGGACAGGCTAGGGTGCTCTGAGCGGGTGCAACCGTTCCAATTGTTTAATTATAATATATATACATATATATTTTGCAAAATCTTTTAATAATAATAATTTTGTTTTGATGCTTATCATTATTATTTTGTCTTAGA
This sequence comes from Ziziphus jujuba, assembly GCF_031755915.1. Taxonomy (NCBI): domain Eukaryota; kingdom Viridiplantae; phylum Streptophyta; class Magnoliopsida; order Rosales; family Rhamnaceae; genus Ziziphus; species Ziziphus jujuba. The sequence goes on along the minus strand of NC_083385.1, from coordinate 4,960,100 downwards.
TTTTTTTTGAGTATCATTTTGTTTTAGATGCCTATTACTATTATTAGTATTATTATTATTGATGGGATCCTTTGTATATATCTAAACAGTAGTGAGGGGGTTTTTTCTTTTTTCTTTTTTAAATATATTTCTAATAATTTTTATTGTAGATTCTATACAAGCATCTCAAAAATTATAGCAATATTATATAAATTCTAATTCCTCTGAAAAGAAAAGAAAAAAAAAAAACTACAAAATGAAACATTTGGCATAGTGAATTCTACACGAATAAACCATTGAGGAAAAGTGTTGGCAACAAAAAAATAATAATAATAAAATAAAATAAAATAAAAATTGAGGAAAATCCAAAAAAAAAAAATTAAATAAATAAATAATGCGAAGAGATATGTTGATTTGATGTACCTTCGTAAAGGGGACATTTGTAAGTATGTCATGTAGTTAGTTTAACAACGATTTATATTTTGCCTCCGGTCCGTGGATGTCAAAAGCTATTTTTATGTCATGTAAGTAACTAAATTTTAATCCCTCCTTTGAATATATATAAAAGCAATAATTTCTAATTTTAGTTGTCAATTCATCTTTTAATTTCCTTAAGTAATATATACATTATAACTATCTAAGATATACTTTTTTTTTTTTTTTGGGCTGACTATCTAAGATATACTTATTAATCAAAAGTTCGTATGTTCGTTTATTTCTATTATTTTTGTTATCTTCCAATTTATTATAATTAGTTGGTGGTTACGATCTTCTTTTTTTTTTTTTTTTTTTTTTTTTTTTGTTGTGTGTGTGGAGTAACGTTACGATTTTATTTGTCAAAAATAGTAATTTGCTCAATAGGTTCATGTATATATAAAAATACTTTCCTTTGTCTTAATAGATTTATATAATTATAAATTATAATTTATACTGTATATTTTCATAATCTCAATTTTCTTAAAATATTAATTAGTAGCAAATGGATGATATTGCAATAAAAATAAATTGTTGAATTTATATTGAACATATATTCAATATAATTTAATTATATATAGTTCTATACATGAATTACATATAAAACACACTTCACCAAAAAAAAAAAAAAAAAGAAAAAAGAAAAAAGGAATTATGCATTGAACATATTTACCTGTATTAACTTTTATTTAATTATAAGGAAAAAGTTTGATTTCCTAATTGATATTATTCTTATATATATAAAAAAAAATGTCCATGAAAATATTAATTACATGATTATATTCATAATCTGCAGTATAGACATGAACATTGATATTTGTATCACCCAATTCAATATGAGTTGTGGTATAATTGGCAAGAAGAATTAGTACTCAATTATTTTGTGGAAAATGTTAGGTGAGTTGGTATATACAATTAATTCATGTATAAATAATAGAATTTGCTAGTAATGACAAGAAAATTAATTTGAGGTATGTGTAATGCATTAATATGGTAGATCTCTTTTTCACATAATTAACTAGTGGCTGGGAGGAAATACTTACTAATTATATTGAATCAGATCAAAGCTGGCTATATAACAATTTTCTGTCTGGCAGCATATCATTAATTTACTTGCAATTGTTCATACGGTACCTACATTGCATTTGGAAAATAATTGAATAAATTGTGAAATTTAACATGTACGGTATCCTCTTTATACACGTGTTTTTAGGGATAAAATTAAACTTATATTAATCTAAAATATTGCATTTAATTAGCTCGTTCCTTTCTAAGTACTGCAGGAGTCAATCATGAAGTACAAACTTCGTCAGAGGAAAATATAGAAATTAATAGAAGAATAAAATCGAAACGTATGTATTGTCTATCACGTGGACCCGTAGGGCCAAGTCCAGACAAGTAACTAGCCTAAAGTGATGTCCAAATTGGGCTGGATCTTCATGAAATTCATGGGCCACCACATTTACGAAGTTGGCAAAACGACATGCAGTATACAGGACTAACAGAACCACATTTCTTATAGATAGCTTGGTTCAATTTGCTTTCGGTTATCAACCCGGTTCAAGAGTCCGAGAACGGATCAACAACATGTACAAGAAGCCAAGATGATGATGAATTGTGTATGATTCATTTTTCAGTTTCCAGAGCCATAGAGATACTTTTGCTTTTTAAAAAAATAGAAATTTTATTATCGAATATATATATGGTCCAGTTATAGTTTGCAATCCTAGATTAGTTTTTAATGGTCCAGTTATAGTTTTGAAATCCTAGACTAATTTCTAAGGGCTCAATATATATAATAGTTATAGTAAGTCGCATTATAAAAACCTTTTTTACAATTAGATTTACATTTTTAGTAGTAATATACATCTCTCTTTCTTACTTGATCCGTTGAATACTACATAATTATTTATGGAATTTAATTAAACAACATGTCAGGACCCGTCCAGAATTTCTTTTCCGGAACCCTAGACAAACCCTGATCCTAGGAAAATACCCACATCGCATATCGGTTGGAAAGGAGAACGAAGTATGCCATATAAATGGGTGTGGATACCTTTCCCTTGAGACGCGTTTTGTGGACCCACAGTGTAACGGGGTCGCAGAGCAAAACCGTGCGGGCTGGGCCCAAAGCGGACAATATCTCATGCGGGTGGTCTGGGCTGTTACAGTGGTATCAGAGCCAGTACCCGGATCGGTGTGCCAAGGGGGGAGGATTGTAACATCGCACATCGATTGGAAAGGGGAACGAAGCATGCCATATAAGTGGGTGTGGATACCTTTCCCTTGAGACGCTTTTTGTGGACCCACAGTGTAACGGGGTCGTAGAGCAAAACCGTGCGGGCTGGGTCCAAAGCGGACAATATCTCATGCGGGTGGTCTGGGCTGTTACACAACAAGAATCAATTTGAGAACTAGTCATGAATTTCTATTTCTACCGTGGTTGTTGACAGTTTTCGTTGTTAAAATCTGAAATAGAAGAACTACAAGCACATGTTAAAAGGTTCGACTGACATAAACAAAATATAAGAGAGCAATATTTTATAAAAAATAAATTCAAAAAAAAAAAAAAGGTAGAAGAAATCAATGTCTCCAACATAAAAAATTAATAAATCCTCCACTTGACTAAAAACAAAGTGTTCCAACATCAGAATTTCTAGTTTGCCTAATCAGAAAATGGTAGAAATCATAAGAAAAGCACCAACTTCGTAATAGTTATTTTGGTAAAAAATATATAGCAATAGATCAAAAAGCCTTTATGAATTGCTTAAGGCAAGCTGTTAACTAATCACATGTGTTCTAGATAAGAAATCTGGTGAATAAAGAATGGTTTGCATTAATATATATTATACTAAATCAATTAATTGGTTTGCATTGTAAATTTCTTTCTTACTTGATCCAATGAATATTAGATAACGTTTTCTGCAATTTGACCTAATTCGTTTGATGCATAGTTCAAACAACATGTATTTTACACCTTATATCATAGGCAATTCTAGAATCAATTGTAGAACGATAATTAACTGCCTTGAGCATGCCTTTCTATTTCTGCCGTGGTTCTTTGCAGTTTTCACTTTTAAAATCTGAAAAAGAAGAACTACATGAACATATTAAAGCGCTGTTCCATTGACATAAACAGAAAATAAAAAAGCACTTTGAAAAGAATATTTAAAAAAAAGTATAAGAAATCTTTATCTCTTAACATTATAATGGAAGCCAACCAATAAATCCGCCACTGGACTACGGCAAAGAGCCCCAAAATCAGAAGTTTCTATTTTTGTATCAGAAAATGCTAGAAATCAAAGGAAAAGAACCAAACAATGTAATAGTCATTTTGGTAAGTAATATATAACAGTAAATGAAGAAGCCTTTTTGAATTTTTTAATCTTTTTTCTAATAACACGTAGTCTAGATAAGAAATCACTTGAACAAAGAATGGTTATCTCCTCCAATCCTTTTGCATTTTTGAGCAAGTACTTGATCACCTCCATTTCATTTTGCGGTCCATTTATCTCCATTTTAACGTTCTTCAGTGAGTCGTTGACAATTTCAGATTTTTAAACTCCCAATACTTTGCATTGTGACTCGAACGCTCTTGCTGCTTCGACTCTTGCTTCAGTGGCAACGCTGACATACTATCTTACATCACATACATAGGATATTCGCTTTTTTTTTTTTTTTTTTCATTTTCAAACACTATACGTCACTGCATACTATTCATAGAATAATATGAACCAGGAAAAATAGTATTTTGTTTTATTTTTTTTAAATTGCCTATTAACAAACAAATTGTTCACGACTCTAAAGAATATTGAAAAACCGCATCATTATGTATAGTTATATAATAGTCTCTCTGCATTGAATTCTCAATTCTCAATCAAATATCCATTATTAGACCAACGAAATTGATTTTATCATTCGTCATGGCAATGAAGAAAAAATCTCACATAGCCATTTTCCCAAGTCCTGGATTTAGCCACTTGATCCCATTCGTCGAGTTCGCTAAACGTCTTGTTCTACAACACAACAACTTCCACGTCACTTGCATAATACCCACCGATGGCCCTCCATCCAAAGCCACCAAAGCCATCGTTGAGTCCCTTCCAACCTCCATCGACTCCATTTTTCTCCCTCCAGTCAACTTTGACGGTATCGCACCTGGGCTCCAGGTTTTCCTCACCGCTACTCGCTCTCTTCCGTCCCTTCGACATGTTTTGGAGTCTTTGGTCTCCAAAACCCACTTGTCTGCTTTCCTCACCGATATGTTCGGAACTGATACATTAGATGTTGCTAAGGAATTCAATATCCCTCCCTTTATTTTCTTTCCTTCACCGGCTACGGCTTTGTCCCTACTTATGATCACGCCAAAGCTGGACGAGACAGTTTGCTGCGAGTTTAGAGATTTGCCGGAACCGGTGGAGATTCCCGGATCCATACCCATCCATGGTAAAGATCTTCCCCAGCCGTATCAAGACAGGAAAAGCGAAATGTATAAACGCCTTATAAACCTTGCCAAACAGCTCAATCAAGTGGAGGGTATTGGGGTAAATACATTCACAGACATGGAGTATGGAGCTATAAAAGCTCTGCAAGCGCAACAAGGAGAACCAAATAGCGTTATTAGTCCCCCGGTTTATCCAATTGGACCGATTATTCAAACCGGTTCAAGCGGTACTGAAGCTAATGGGTCAGAATGTTTAACATGGTTAGACAATCAGCCACGTGGCTCGGTCCTATATGTCTCGTTTGGAAGCCGTGGGACCCTCTCTGCCGAACAGCTGAAGGTGTTGGCCTTGGGTTTGGAAATGAGTGGACAAAAGTTCTTGTGGGTTGTCAGAGGACCAAACGAGCTTCCCAGTGCTGCTTATCTTAATGGTCAAGGCGATTTCGACCCTTCTGAGGTTTTACCAAATGGGTTTTTGGAGAGGACTAAGGGACAGGGACTAGTGGTTGCATCGTGGGCACCACAAATTGAAATCCTGAGGCATGGCTCAACGGGTGGGTTCCTAACCCACTGTGGTTGGAGCTCCACACTTGAAGGTGTTTTGTTTGGTAAACCGCTAATTACTTGGCCACTCTTTGCCGAGCAACACATGAACGCAATAATGCTGGTGGAGGTTCTGAAAGTGGCGTTGAGACCAAAAGCTAATGAAAATGGGTTGGTGGAACGCGAGGAAATTGCCAAAGTTGTTAGGGATCTAATTGAAGGGGAAGAGGGGAAGAGGCTTGGACAACGGATGAATGACCTGAAAGATGCAGCTAACAGGGCACTGAGCAAAGATGGGTCTTCCACAAGGGCACTTTCTGAATTAGCATCCAAGTGGCAAAATGTGGAAGCTCCCAAGTAGAACTATATATCACAATCATTTTTAATTCTGTTTGTGTGTTTTCCTTTTTTTTTTTTTTTTTTTTTTTTTTTTTTTTTTTTTTTTTTTTTTTCCCTGATAATGCTTGTTTCTCTTTCTCGTTTCAACTATGTTGCCTAAAGACAATATGTATTGTCGTCTCATAGATTTAATTTTTTTTATATGGATTTCAAGAATCAATAGCCAGACAAACTTTTCGAATTTCCTACACAAAATTAGAGTAGTTGAAAACTCCTCCTTTCCGCTCAAACTTTTGAAGCTGTGGAGCGCATATTGCAAGTGAGTACCCATTCACGAGGGGCAAACGCCCCAAAGATATACACAAAGATTATAGTCTTTCTGCTGAAATATTGATCTCCATAACCCCATTGGCAGAAAAATACTTGATGCTTTAGATTTCAAGTGATGAAGAATTAACGTTCAACTCCTTTATACCTTCAAGTCCACAAAGGTGTAGATTCTTGAGCGATTTGCAGCTACGAATCCATTCACATAATGTCTTTTCTGAAACCTTAAGACAATTCAAAGACAATGTCTAGAGCTGAGCACCGAAATAAGTCTCCGGCAGCCTTAAACTGCCACCCCCCACATCCAATTCCAAATCTGTTAAAAGAAGCAGAGCACAAGACTTGCGCAGACAAATTGAAGGATGAAATAGAGTTGAATTTCACAAAAATACTTGTGACGGTTAATTTGTTGCCTGAATCAACCAAGTTGCTATGCATCAATCAACACCGTTTTGAATAATAGTCTTTTTTAAGATTGGCAAGGGTAATGTCTAATTTGAAATCTCTGTATACCAACCACACCATTTGTGCATAGTCACACGCTTGGATGGAAAATTGCTGACTCTTGCGAAATCAAGGTCATCACGGAATCTTTTTATACGGATGTTCAAGAATGGCAATGACAAAACAAGATTTTGGAATTTCCTAGATAAGGTGGCGGCGATTCGTGTAACATCCTTAAAATCATTAAGTAGTTCAATAATGCGATGCAATATGAAGTCCGGAAGGTTGCTCAAACATGCCAAATTGTTTGGTGCTTGACCGTGGCTGTTCTATAAAAATAAAATTAAGATTGATATTATTCTAAAGCGTTAAGACAGACTTGGACAACCTGCATATATACGCAGAGATCTCCTGGATTTGAAGCTTGAAGAGACAGAAATCTGAATGAACACGGAAACTGAAACGTGAATTAGGCAATACAAAGTTAATTGGGAGGCTTATAATTAAAACACTAAATAATCCGCTCGTTTTATCAAAACGGTATTTTAAAATAATTAATTAGTAGTATATAACTTGATATATATATCAAGATTTTATCTGGATATGATTAAACCGATGATTCTAGAAGTGTATTTTCACCATGGCCAAGCCTGCAACAATACCATATGACATATGATTATTACCCAAAATAAAAAAAAATAAAAAATACCATATAACATACGATTTTTTTTCTTTTTAAATAAAACAAGTAGATTATTTGAAATTTAAAATAAAATAAAATAAGTAAAAAGAAAAAGAAAATTGCGGAGTCTAGATATACATAGCCCTTTTAACCAAAAAACACGAAAAAAAAAAATATATATATATATATATATGCACATGGCTCTTTTATCAAAAAAGATAGACATTGCCGAATGGTCCTAACCACGGAATGACATAAGCATAAACTTCAGCTTTCTAGGAGGGTTTTAGCGGTTAACAAAATTCAAGGTTTTTTTTTTTTTTTGCCCCCCCTCCCTTTCTCTCTTGTAATAAGGGAAATTATAATGGAAAATATATAGTTGACTAAATTTCATCCATTATCAAATGTTAAATGTAAGCTTACTTGTGATCGTGTGTAACAAATTAGCTAGCGGAAATTCAAGTTGATTAATAATAAATGTTAGCTTAATAACATATAATTTGTACATGTAGCCCCCAAAAAAAAAAAAAAAATCGATATATACCGGCCAATTTTGTTAAAGGAGTATAATTTTTTTTTTTCCTCATATCGTAATTGTGTTTGTTTGCAGCACATTTAGCAAGGGCGGGCGTTACCTAATAATTTAATACTACTCTTACACTTGATAATTAATAATTTCCTTTGCATTAATTGCACCACTAACCCGGCTATCGTTGAGCCATTATCATTCACTTACTCGCGTATACTATATATATAGAACCATGGAAAGTTTCATTTTTCATATCCAGTACCACCTCAAAACAAATCAATAAATTTATCATATAATTCATGGCAATGAAGCAAACAACATCCCATATAACCATTGTTCCTGAAGAAGGTTAGAATAATATGATTTACTCAGATAATTTCCATTGATCATTGTGAAGGTATTTATACAAGGATGTAAAACAGTGATAAGACTCCTAACTATGTGATAACAAGCCGATAAGAATTATCTCTAAGATAAACATGCAGTTGCTACAGATATACAAGAATAACTAACTAACTGCAATTGCTGTTGATTGCTATTTATCATCCCCTCTCAAACTAAACAATTAGGTGTGAGATTGAGCGTGGACAGAAGATAAAGGAGTTGAGCAGTAGGAAGCACTTTAGTTAAGATGTCAACTAGTTGCTGGGAGCTAGGAACATAACGAACACATAGTTGCTTCTGGACAACACGATCTTGTACAAAAATGAATGTCAATGTCTATGTGTTTGGTCTTTTGATGCTGAACTGGATTGGAAGCTAGATAACCGGCACCAATGTTGTCACACCATAAAATAGGGATGCCTTGTATATGAACATTCAAATCTTATAACAAATGCTGCAATCATTGAAGCTCAACTGCACCATTAGCAAGTGATCGATACTCAGATTCGGTGCTTGACCGTGCCACAACATTTTGTTTTTTTGAAGACCAAGAAACAAGATTTTTGCCAAGGAAAATGCAGTAGTTGCTTGTGGAGTGATGGTCATCTACATCAGAAGCCCAATCAGCATCTGTAAACCCATATCACGTGGGCTGAGAAGAGACATGCAGTTGTAATCCCAAAGTTTCAGTCCCTTGCAAGTATCGAAGCACCTTTTTACAAGCTGCCTAATGGACATCGGTGGGCTGATGCATGAATTGGCTAAGTTTATTTATAATGAAACTAATCTCAATTCTTGTGATAGTTAGATATTGAAGCATCCCAATAGTGCTACGATAGAGACAGACATTTTTGAAAATACCACCGATAGACTTGCTTAAATGAGTACCAACACTTGCTGGAGTTGGACTTGAGTTGCAGGAAGACATGTCAACTCGGTGAAGAAGATCTTCGATGTACTTTGTTTGTGATAAGTGAAATCTTGTGTCATTCTGAACAACTTCAATACCTAATAAATAAGACAAAGAGCCAAGATCCTTTAAGGAAAAGGATTTATCAGGATGAGATATGAACCAGTGATTAGTATGTCATCGACAAAAATGAGGACCCATAAAGTGCTGGCCTTTGTGTGGAGAATGAACAACAAAGTATCCATCTTGGAGTTTTGAAAACCCCATTTGAGGAGTGAGGATTTCAATATGTCAAACCAAGCACGTGGTGCTTGTTTCCAAAAAGAGATTTATGAAGCTTGCATACATAATCTGGATGTTCCTTGTCTCGAAATCCATCAGGCTGCTTCATGTATACATCCTCTGAGAGTACACCATTTAGAAAGGCATTGTTTATATCCATTTGCCTTATAGACCAACCAGGAGCAAAGGCAAGAGAAAGAACCACTCGAATGGTTATTGGTTTGACCACCGGACTGAATGTTTCTTTCAAATCAAAACTTACATTTTGATCAAATCCTTTGGCGACCAGACGTCCTTTGTTCTGCTGAATATAGCCATCAGGATGTCTCTTGATTCGAAAAACCCATTTGTTACCAAGAATATTCATGGTTGTTTTTGTTGGCACTAAAGTCTAAGTTTTATTTTTGGACAAAGCATGCATTTCATCTTCCATGGAACGGGTCCAAGGAGGAGATCGGAGAGCTTGAGAAGCTGTAATTGGTTCCTGTTGAGGATCAAGAGCACAACCAAAAGCTTTCTTTTTTTTGAAAATTCCTGATTTGGAACCAGTGACCATAGGATGCTAAGGAATCGGGTTGGGAGACAGTGCAGCAGTTGAAGGTGTTGTGGTAGTTATTATGGTCAACGGGGCAGTAGGATGAGATGGTAAATGAGAAGGGAGGTTGGGAATTGGGATGCAAGAAGATGGAGCAGTGGACCTGGTTAGATTTTGGGAAGGTAAATAAGAGGTAGAAGGTGATATGAACCTAGGACGACCTGCTTCTAAACCCGTATTATATTAGCCCGGATCTAATTATGTTCAAGTTCTAATGGTCACCTTGACCCCTAACTAACCTGTGATTAGAAACCTTGGTATATAATGAAGACGCCACAATAGGTGATGGAAGGCCTATTGATAAGTCAAACTAAAACACTTATTCACTAATGGTGTTTTAGATGTTCAAAAGAACAAAGAGAATTCAATCTCACAAATAATTTTCTGTATAAAATTCAAGTTTGATTCTTATTGAAAAATAAGCCTTTAAATAGGTTACAAAGTCACAAAATAAACCCTAAAAACAAAGGAAAAACCGGCCATACAAGGTAGTTTTCTATGGTGGCCGAAATTCTCACTCCTTTCCTAATCTAATTTGGATTAATTAATTTCTTTATTTTGAATTAGGAATTAATTAATTTACAATTAAAATAATAAAATAAAAAATTTTCTAAATTTATTTCTCCAGTAAATAAATAAATAAAACCAAAAAAGTAACGGTAATTTCCTAAAACAAAAAAGTAGAATCAAATTAGAAAACTAAAATATTAGCTTTTTGACTAAGTTGACTTTGACCATTCTTTGACTACTTTGAGCTCCAAACCAGCTTCCATATGCTTTGTAGGATGCTAAATAAGCTTATTATGAAGTCCCACACGTTTCCCTTGCTTGGAAGAAAAAGAAAAGCCAACTCAGCACAATACAGTAAAGCCAATACAAAATACAGTAAAAACCGGCCAAATTTACTAACTGTCCATACAACCCCTTTTTGGATGACTTTGAAGCTGATTTGACTTGATTCCATGTCCTCTTATACATATGTATTGAATCCATGAAACATTGGAACCATTTCATGCTTCCCGGACTCCAAAAATGTACCAAAATTGCTACCCGAACCCGTACCGGCTTCCACCACTTGTATGCTCAGAATATGTCTTGGATCTTCAAGTATGGAAAAGCCTCTTGAGAATGAATTACCTCCTCGATAAAGCAGCAAGTTTGACCATAAATCTCTTAGGCTGAGGCTAGTGATCATCCCAATCTTCATCCGTATCGGATTAGCACCCCAGCCGGTTATCGGTTTTCCAGGTTCGGGCGGAATCACATCATTCGCCTCCTCTTGAAAAGGACTTGTCCTCAAATCTAGATCATCACCTGCAGTAAAAGGAGATAATTCAGCAACAGTAAAATTTGTCGGCATTTTCATTGATTCGCTCCAAAATTTGAAAAAGTCCATCCCCTCGAGGCATAAGCTTTAATTTTTATTGCTTTGGAAACCTTTTTTTTCTTAAGTGCAACCAAATCCAATCTCCTGGATCAAAGACTAATGCAACAAAATCTAAAAATACATGCTCATTATGGCAAAAATTACACTTTTTAAAGTTAGCAAATAATATCTTCCAAATTTTCAAATTTCCACAAAGTAAAGCTCTCAACAAGGCAGATAAAGTTCTATACTATAAAAACATTCATAAATAAGGATCTTTATAATTCATGGCCAGCAATGATTTCTTACTCAAGATAGCTTTATTAACATCCCCAAAACTCAAATAAAATTTTTATTTTTCCTCTTTTTTCTTTCTTTTTCTTTCTTCCCCTCGGTTTGGATCTTACTCTCGGCTTTTATAACTTCTCTCACACTCTTGGGTTTCTCTCCCCTTGTCACCTCACTTTCAACTTTCCCATAATTTTTCCACTCAATTTGAGTCTTAAAGCACTTACCTGGTTGGTCTTGCATGGCTTGGACCCTTTAGATGGGTGTTGTTGCCGTGGGAGCCATGCTAGTTCTCTCCATGAGTTGTTCGGCCACCCTCTTTTGTTGTCTTTGTATTTGATCTTTGTACACCTCTTTGGGAGTTAATGCCTCCAGCCTGACCTTTTTACCTTCAAATCTAAAAACAATACTATTCTCTCTACCATAATGAATAGCATCTCTATCAAATTGTCAAGGCCTACCAAGTAAAATATGTCCCGCATGCATAGGCACAATATCACACAAAACCACATCCACATATTTATCAATGTTGAATTTTACTTTGGCTTGTTTATTAACTGTCATCTGATCATTATCATTAAGCCATTGTAATCTATATGGTTCTGGATGTTTAATAGTTATTAAGCCTAATTTATCAACTACCATGCTACTAATTACATTTGCATAACTTCTACTATCTATAATCATACTACATATGTTACCTTGAATTTCGCATCGGGTGTGGAAGATGTTTTCCCTTTGAATTTGACCATCATCTTTGTACACAGTAAGGACTCTCCTTGCAACTAAGCTCAAGTCATCTGTTGAAGGTTGGAGTGTTTCGGGTTCCTCATGCTCATCATCTCCGACTTTCCAGCATCACTTTCTTCACTTTCGGATTCTAGTTCGCCATTACCTTTCAACACCATAATCCTCCTATTCGGGGATTGGCTAGTGATGTGTCCTCATCCCTGGCACTTAAAACACACAATTTCATGAGTTTTAGAAGTCTTACAATCAGATTTACCTTCACTTTTGCGTGCTTGGACAGATTCAGTTCTAGTCTCTCTCCTTGGCCGATTTGAACTTTCTTCTCCAACTTTGGACTTTGGGTTGTTTTCAAAGGTAGGATTGTTTCTCCAGCCACTTGGATTTGATCTTCCACTATTGGAAACTCCTCCAAACTGTGAGCCTACACCCTTCCTCTTGAATTGATGCTCCAATTTAATAGCGACATGCAATATCTCCTCCAATTCCACATATTGTTGCAATTCTAGTTGGTTGGCTATCTCACGATTCAAACCACCAAGGAATCTTGTCATGGTTGCTTCTCTATCCTCATTCATGCTTAACCTCATCATAAACATCTCCATCTCCTTGTAATAATCCTCCATGGACCTACTTCCTTGAGATAGGAATTGAAGCCTTTGATGCAGCAACCTATGATAATGTGATGGTACAAACCGCTTCCTCATGGCTCTTTTCATTTGTCACCATGTAGTGATCAGGTCATCACCAACTCTCCTTCAGGTGTTTTGCTCATTGGTCCACCATTGGAGTGCATAATGACCAAACTCTATTGCTGCCAACTTCATCTTCTTGGCCTCCGAATAATCAAAATCGTCTCCATTTTCTCCTCCCATTCCAAATATGCTTCCGAATCACTTTTTTCCATGAAAGGTGGAATGTTTACCTTGATATTTCCTAGATCATCATCTTCATTCCTTGCTGGTCTCCCTCGGATTGGCATTTTTTTAGGTTCAAAAATTTCATCAAACCCCTCATCCAAGTCATCTCCAAAGTTACTTCCCCCGAATTCCTTTCTTGGTCGCCCTCGGCCTCCTCGACCTCGACCTCATCCTCCATGAGCATCTAACCTTATATTCGACACTCCTTGGGATGTTTCTAACCTGTCCATCCTTTGATTTAAATGGTCAAATTGAGTACTCATCTGCTGTAGTTACTCCAAGAGAGCCCTCATGTCTGTTTGCTCACCACTCCTCGAAGCTCGGGAACCGCCATGGAATCCTACGGACTCTTCTTCATTAATTCTTAAAGGTGGATCTTCTCTTCTCACCCTTGAATCTGCCATGTTAGTATAAATAATGCAAAAATAAAATAAGACCTCACCAAATTCACTCCCTCACGTGTTTCACTCAAACAAGGTCTCGATACTCGTGTTTTCACATTAGTTTCGAATTTTACCCTCTTTTAAGCTCACACACTCTTGCTTTTTTCCACTCAATGAATTATCTCAAAATTCTAATTAAAACACCCACAAAACAGCAATTAGATCACAAGTATGCTTTAATTAAACTTATCAACAAAACAGTAGCAAAAAGTAAGCAACACCGAATGAATTAACAAATCCTAGTTTTCGGCTTTTCTAGGCAAAATAAGGCAAAACAATGAGAAAATTTTGGAATTTTTAAGAACTGGACCAGATGGTAAGAGATTAAGTATTCAAGAATAAATTTAGGAAAAATAATTTCAAACTCAAACAAGAATCAAATCGAACAAAAATTAAGAATAGTGTTGGTTATTGTTCTTGTAATTCAAGTTTTGTATCAATTCCTTTATCTAATATTAATCCAAATAATTTAAACACCCAAAATCCAAATACCCAGTAGCAAAAATAATTCTCCAGCAACTCCAAATATGTAACAAATAGTCAACAATGCAGCAGCTCAAAGAAATTTCCAGCAACACCAAATTCAACAAACCGAAATTTTTTTTTAATTTTTTTTTATCTGGCTTCTTTTTTTTTTTTTTTTTTTTTCACTCATAGAACATAAACAACTGCAAGAGCAAAGATCAACAAAAAAAATTGCAATTCCACACCAAAAATCCACCAAACCCGTGGCCTCCAACAAAACAAAAGTGCATTTTTTTTTTTTTTTATATACGTTGCCGCAAACCCTTCTTTTTTCTCTTTTTTCTTTTTTGAATGTATGAATGCAAATATTTAAAACTAAAACAGCAAAGAAAAATCAACAAAAACAAAAATTAACAAGAACAATGATGAAAAACAACCAACAAATTAGGAAACGAAAATACAATAAAACTAGGAAATCCTAATTCAACTAGGAATGAATTTTATTTTTTTTTTAAATGCAGAACGTGTATGGTATGGATGCAACCTTAACCGTATGCTAAAATTGCAGAGTAACACAAAAACAAATAATGCAAATAAAGATAGATCAAACCTGAACAACATTTGGCTCTGATATCAAATGATACGAATCTAGGACGACCTGTTCCTAAACCCGTATTATATTAGTCCGGATCTAATTATGTTCAAGTTTTAATGGTCACCTTGATCCCTAACCAACCTATGATTAGAAATCTTGGTATATAATGAAGACACCACAATAGGTGATGAAAGGCCTATCGATAAGTCAAACTAAAACACCATTCACTAATGGTGTTTTAGGTGTTCAAAAGAACAAAGAGAATTCAATCTCACTAATAATTTTCTGTATAAAATTCAAGCTTGATTCTTATTGAAAAATAAGTCTTTAAATAGGTTACAAAGTCACAAAATAAATCCTAAAAACAAAGGGAAAACTTACCATCCAAGATAGTTTCCTCTGGTGGCCGAAATTCTCACTCATTTCCTAATCTAATTTGGATTAATTAATTCCTTTATTTTGAATTAGGAATTAATTAATTTACTATGAAAATAATAACATAAAAACTTTCCTAAACTTATTTTTCCAGCAAATAAATAAATAAAACCCAAAAAGTAATGGTAATTTCCTAAAACAAAAAAGTAGAATCAAATTAGGAAACTAAAAGACTAGCTTTTTGACTAAGTTGATTTTGACCATTCTTTGACCACTTTGAGCTCCAAACCAGCTTCTATATGCTTTTTAGGATGCCAAATAAGCTTATTATGAAGTCCCACATGTTGCCCTCACTTGGAAGAAAAAGAAAAAGCCAACTCAGCACAATACAGTAAAGCTAGCACAAAATACAGCAAAAACCGGCCAAATTTACTAACTGTTCGTACAACCCCTTTTTGGACGACTTTGAAGCTGATTTGACTTGATTCCATGTCCTCTTAGATATATGTATTGAATCCATGAAACATTGGAACCATTTCATGCTTCCCGAACTCCAAAAAATACCAAAATTGCTACCCGGGCCCATACCGGCTTCCACCACTTGTATGCTCAGAACATATCTTGGATCTTCAAGTATAGGCAAGCCCTCTTGAGAATGAATTACCTCCTAGATAAAGGCAGCATGTTTGACCTTAAATCTCTTAGTTTGTGTCAGGACCCATCCAACATGTTGCGCAATCCATAGATATCTACGTATATATTCACACATACATACACACACACATATATATATATATATATATATATATATATATATATATATATATATATATTTACATTTTCACACATTTAAATATATATACACGGTAAAACTTTTAACAAACAATTTAACAAGTGCAATGTCCAGATACATATGTATAAATACATTTTGATATGCATAATCGAAGGCTTCAACAATACATATTTATACATATATATATATATACCCATTAACACATCTCAATACATATTCACATATCACCATGTATTTATATACATTACTGCACATGTATAGATATATATATATATATATATATATATATATATATATATATATATATATATATATAATGCATGTATTTACCAATATTCCCATTCACATGTATACAGAAAAACACACACACATATATATATAATATACAATTTAATTTAAATCTCCATTTTTCATATTTAATTTAATAATTTAATCAAAAATAACAACATCTTAAATACACATCCATAATTTACAAACAAGATATCAATGCGAAGCTAAAGATACGGAGAATACAATTCTAACCTTCGATTGATTTGAAACTACCGGCGGTGACCAGAAATTTCGTCGGAAGCCGCTGCCAACTTGCCCCTCCTTTGTATGCCATGAAGGAGCTCGAATTAAGGCAAACGGAGCCCACCATCAACTTCAGGACGCTTGAATCTGGGAAATAGGATTGAAAATTTGGCCGGAAACAGTCAAAATCCTGCGAATTGAAATGGAGCTCATCGCCGACTTTTATGGAGTTTTCCAGTGCGTCTCCGGCCGTTCCGTGGATGGCGAGCACCACAACATTGCCGTTGTCATGGGTCATCGGTTAAACATATCGGTGAGGCTCAGGCGGGCCGGATTAATGGCAAAATCCCAAGATGAGCAACGGCAACCCAAAGAGAGGAAGGGAGAAGATCCACGAGGAGGAAGAGAGGGAAAGGAAGAAGCTTCACGAGAGGGAGAGGGGGGGTATTTTCCCACGTGAGGGAGAAGAAAAAAAAAGAAAAAGAAACTAAATAAACAAATATATAAAATAATATTAAAATAATAATATAATATAAAGTAATAAAATGATAATAAGAAAATAATGTGATATTTAATTATTGCGGACATGTGGTATTTTCGTGTCGTGACACATGGCACCCTTTATAATGTTACATGTGGCATCGCTGTTCATCACACTCACATATCGATGAACAGTAACAACTATCTCAGAAAACTTGACAGATCCATAATTTTCAAATCACATGTCCAAATTAGGTGTGCCGTTAATCTACAAACTTGTATCGACGAGTACTTCACAACCATACATGAGTCATAATTCAATTTTTTTTTCAAGGATAAAAAGTCAACTCCGACACTCTCGGACAGTTCGGACCTCAAATTGTTTTACTTGTAACTTTCAAACTGTAGCTCCGTTTTCGACGTGCTACTAGTCTACGGACTCAGATTGATGTGAAATCTGCAATGGTACCTTGGTCAGTGAAAAATTCCCTTTGAAGCAATAAGTCAACATTTTAACCCACTTGGTCAACGGTCAAACTTGATCAACCCTTGATCAACGTGAAAATTTTCAACTTATTTCGGGATGAGGTGTTACAATCTTCCCCCCTTATAAAAATTTCATCCTCTAAATTTTGCACATTGTTGGAATAGATTGGGTACTACTCACGCATTTGTGCCTTAGGTCCCCATGTTGCCTCCTCGATCGGATAATTTTCGCCACAAGACTCTGACTAGAAGAATTGTCTTGTTACACAGTACTCACTCCTCATGATCTAGGATCTGCACTGGTTGTTCCACATATAATAGGTCCTCTTGCAATTCGGTGGGCATTGTTATAGGCTTACTTTGTACTCTCGCAGCATCAAAACATGATACACATTGTGTACTCGAGCTAACTTCTCTAGTAGTGCTAGTCTGTACGCCATCGATCCAATCCTCTCAATCATCTCATAAGGACCTATATAACGAGGGCTTAGCTTCCTTCGTCGACCTAAGCACATGATTCCTTTCCATGGAGACAACTCCCAAAATACTCAGTCTCCGACTTCAATTTCTAGGTCCTTCCTACGCACATCGACGTAGCTTTTCTATCGACCTGGGCAGCTTTCAACCTCTCTCGGATGACCTTCACCTTATCCGTAGTCATTCGTAGGTATTCACCCCTAATGACACTGTCTACCGTAAAGAATCTCTCTTCTCCCACTTCCACACGGTAAATAAGCAAGGGTTGGAGTAGCCCTGAAGGTTTCTGCATTCCTACCTTCACTTATTGGCAAAATGGGCATTTCGGTATAAAATCCACTACTTCCTTCTTCATATCAATCCACACATAGTACTTAATGAGTGTTGGTACATCTTCATACTCCCAGGGTGTGTAACATAATTCAAATTATGCACCTCCATTTCTTTAGGGCATACACAACCGCAGTAAGTTTTAAGTCATGCATGGGGTAATTCTGCTCATGTTGATCCAATTCTTTCAAAAATATGCTGCCACCCCTTGATTTTATATTAATATACATCCCAACCTTTGATGGGATACATCACAATAGACCGCTAACCCTTCATTCCCATCAGATAAAATTAAAATTAAAACAGGTGCAATTGTCAACCTCTCACTTAAATTCTTGGAAACCTTACTCACACCTCTTTGTCCAGCTGAACAAAACTCCTTCCGTGTTAGGTGATGGAGTGGTTCTGCTATCTTTGAAAACCCCTCTATGAATCGGCGGTAGTATCCAGCTAACCTAAGGAAATTCCACATTTCTGTTACAATAGTAGGACACTCCCAATTCAATGCAACCTTCTCAAAATCTATATAATATGTCTCCGGTCGACACATTATACCCAAAAAACCCTACTTAGTTCAACTAAATTCACACTTGTCCAATTTATCAAAAAGTTGAAGATGTCTCAAAGCCTGGGGTACTATCCTTAAATGCTTCACATTCTCCCTTAGGCTCTTAGAATAGACCAACCTATCATCTACGAATACGATGCCGAAGCGATCTTAATACGGACGAAACACCCGAAACAACCGATTCATCAAATCCATATATAAGGCTTCATTCAGTCTACATATACGATGAAGGTTGGCTTAACCAATTTAGCCATCTGTTAAGCTATATGTCATGGGAATAAGGTAATGGGTTGGTGCCCAAAGCCAATCCAATGGTGAAGTATATCTCTTTTTCTGTTCGTAGCCAGGTAACTTGTCGAGGAACACATATTCGAACAGTCTTTCACTATGAGTATGTCTTATAACCCTTCACCATCTACTCAGAGTACTCGATTACAATATCCCATGACCAACTACAACTAAATGGTGGTGACTAACCATCTAAGGTACACTACCACAAACTTCCCCAGAGTTTCCAGGCGTATCGGAATCTAGAGCTATGATACCAATTTGTCAGGACCCGTCCAAGACCCATCACTAGAATCCTAGACAAGCCCTGATCCCAGGAAAACACCATCGAACCTTCCAATGGAAAATCTGACAGCATTTTCCCTAAGGGAAGGACTTACCATAAAATTTACCTACACACAGTCACACTCCTATATGGTACCACCTTATCCCTCCCACCTTACTACAATAATTTCCACAGTGGCAGCACTTCGATAACAATTTATATAAAACACATATGGATATATATGCAATAGGAATAATCAACTAAATAAACAACCAATTATACCTTTAATCATTCACGTCTGCCCACACTACTCACTTAGTGTTTCAAATTCAAATACATTTCAAATGTCATTTTACAAATATACCAATGCATACTATAAAAAGAGGTGTACAAACCAATCACCACACCAACAATAATAATAGTAAATATTTTAATGATAATGATAACTATATCAATACAATTCATCTGAAGGCTACGTATAACCAAGGGCTACGTATAACCATACATATTCAAAGGTTATCACATAACCTCACTTGCACGATGGCTATCACATAACCACGCCTATCCAATGGCTATCACATAACCACACCTGCCAATGTTTATTTTTCTCACCCGTAGATTGTAATACTTGTTCAAAGTTACTGTATGATAATAACGATGATAAAATTTATTAATAATAATAAGAATATATAATAAAATCAATAGTAAGAAATCAGATCACGAATAGACAAAGTAGCATAAGATAAAATATTATCTTAAAATCCGTAACACATAATAAAATATGCACAATCGTAATGGAGATGTATACGATACCATCTAACATACTGTGCGATCCATAATTCCAGCTGTCGTCGATACTCTGCTACCCATATAGTCCAGGGTGGTTGCCTAAATTGGCCGTTCGATCCCCTGGATCTGTAGGCAACATATATAAGAGGCTAGCATTACATGGACCACATCGGATCCTCGCCCCATATGGTGTGGTATATAAAACATAATATAATCTGACATAAATATGTATATATACTAAAAAAATACTTAATGCACATACTATATACCAGTAGTGCCAGAAGATGCCCAGTGTCCCAAGGAACCGACTGACGGGGAGGTTATAGAGAGAAAACTAGCATCCAGGCCGCCCTGGAGTCCCAGCAGCGCTGATGCTGTAAACTCAATCCCAGCCACGGAGGGGGGCGGTTATGACCAATCTCAAACTTGCCTGCCCTCAGTCCAATGGCAACCACGGGAGAGTATAAACCTGCGTGCTCATCACACCACACCGCACACTAATCACATCTACAACTACAGAATACCGGTACGTGTATGGTGCATCGAAAATCGATAAAATTTTATAATATCATATTTTTATAGTAATATAATATAATATTATCAAATTTGAATTTATAACAATATACATTTAAATTTATGCATTTTTATCAAATCCATAGAACTCCATGCACAAATAAATTATTAAACTTATAAATATAGTTTTGATCACAATAATTCAATATAATCAATTCCTCAAACCTTCAAGTTAATTCATACCAAAAATCAATAGAACCACATATAATTAAGTATATAAAAAAAACATACATTCTATTAGATACCATAACCTCACAGTAACTTCACAGTAAAATTAACAATAATTTAATAGTCCTTTCAAAATTAACAGCTTTCCAATTTCAGAAATATTAATTCAACCCATATTTATGCAATTCAACACAATTTAACATCTTCAATATAAATAACAATTATTTAAATATTAAACAGTACATCTTTCAGACTACCATATTAAAATAATAATATTTTATCCAAAAATGACATCTTTCAAAATACTCCATCACAATTCACAAATAAGGTACGAAATCGAAGCTTATGACGAGGACATCAAGAATATCCCTTCAATTTGTCCCACCATCCCGGAGATGGTTGAAATTTGACCGGGAATTTTCGGCCGAGCTTCAATTTAATGTATCTCTTAAACGATCGAGAATCTGGACAAATGGGAGCCATATTTGAAACCAGGAACTCCAAAATAGGGGGAAGGGGTATGAAATAGGACTGGTTTGGCCGAAAAATGGCAAAATCCCAAGATGAGCAACGGCAACGCAAGGAAAGGAAGGGAGAGGAACCACGGGGAGGAAGAAAGGGAGAGGAAGAAGCTTTGCGAGAGGGAGAGGGGGGGTGTTTTCCCACGTGAGGGAGAAGAAAAGAAAAAGAAAAAGAAAATAAATAAACAAATATATAAAATAATATTAAAATAATAAAATGATAATAAGAAAATAATGCGATATTTAATTATTGCCGACATGTGGTATTTCGTGTCGTGACACATGGCACCCTTTATAATGTTACATGTGGCATCGCTGTTCATCACACTCACATATCGATGAATAGTAACAACTATCTCAGAAAACTTGACAGATCCATAACTTTCAAATCACATGTCCAAATCAGGTGTGTCATTAGTCTACGAACTCGTATCGACGAGTACTTCACAACCATACATGAGTCATAATTCAATTTTGTTTTTCAAGGATAAAAAGTCAACTCCGACACTCTCAGACAGTTCGGACCTCAACTTGTTTTACTCATAACTTTCAAACCGTAGCTCCGTTTTCGAAGTGCTACTGGTCTACGAACTTAGATTGATGTGAAATCTGCAATAGTACCTTGGTCAGTGCAAAATTCCCTTTGAAGCAAAAAGTCAACATTTTGACCCACTTGGTCAACGGTCAAACTTGATCAACCCTCGATCAACGTGAAAATTTTCAACGTATTTCGGGACGGGGTGTTACAGTTTGAGCCCTAGTGATAAACCCGGTCTTCATCCGTATCGGATCAGCACCCCAACCGATTGTCGGTTGTGCAGGTTCAAGCGGAATCACATCGGAAGGTGGAGAGAATAGTGATGAGACCCATGAGAGAGTATTATTGGATTTATCAGATAATAAAGGAGTGGAAAGACTTACCTGTTGCTGTGCAGAGAGATCTGGTGAAGAGGGTGCCATGTAAGGAAGTATAAAGGATGACTTTTTTCTTGAGTTGTTGGCCTACAATAAAACATTGAGAGGAGAAACAGACTGATTACTTGTAGACATGTTGTGGGGCCAATTTTCTACCTTATCAAAAGGAAAAAAATTTCATTAAAAATAACATTGGGGGAGGTGTAAATTTTTTTGGTAGTCAAACTCATATAGTTGTAACCTTTATGGGTGAACTGTATCCGATAAAAACACATTGTTCTGAATGGTAGGAGAATTTATTTGTCTGATATGGTCTTATAAAAGTCAAGCACTCACACCCGAAAACTTTTAAAAAATTAAAATCAAAATTTTTTTTGAATAATTTTCTAAAAGGTGATTGAAAATTTAAGTTTTTGGTTGATAATCTGTTTATTAAAAATGTGGCTGTAGAACAAGCATGCCACCAATGTGAGAATGGCATAGAACTATGAGCAAGAAAAGAAGGGTTGTTTCTGTGATATGACGATGTTTCCTTTCAATTCTACCGTTTTGATTATGGGTATGCGGATAAGAATGTTGAAAAATAATTCCAAATTGTGCAAAAATATTTTTTAAGGGTCTAAATTCACCTCCCCAATCAAAACAAAAAGTTTTTATTCTTTCTGAAAAATATTTTCAACCATTTTCTTAAGTTGTAAAAATAAATTTGTTATGCAGATTTTAATTGCATGGGATAAATCCAAGAGAAACGAGAACAATCGTCCATAAACAAGACATAATATTGATAACCTTCTATTAATAAGACAAAAGCAGGACCCCATACATCAGAATGAATAAGATTAAGAGGAGCTTTACTGATGGAATTAGATAAAGAAGTAGGTAAGCGATGCAGCTTTCGTAATTGACAGGAATGACAAAAATCATTATTATTTGAAAAAGAAATATTTTGAGATTAGGAAGCAATTTTTTGAAGAATAGATAAAGTAGGATGCCCTAGGCGATAATGCTAAAGATTATTATCTGATAAATTTGAAGAATTACAACTTGAAAATAAACTGGAAAATTCACCCTTATTTCCTAAATGGGCCAAAGATGCCATTTTGTGAGAACCAAGTCCAGGTAACAAAACTTGATACAATTTGTCCTTAAGTGCTCCTTGCAAAAGAGCCCTTTTCGTAACCTGATCTTTGACAAAACAAAACGAGAATTAAATTTCACTATCACTTTATTATTAGAGGTCAACCTAGCAATACTGATCAATTTTTTTTTTAATTTTTGGAACATATAAAATTCTTTTAATGAATAAAAATTTTCAAGACCATTAACAAGAGAGGATCCAGTATGTTTAATTTGCAAACCTTTGCCATTTCCAACTACCAGCTTCTCCATCCCGCCATACTCTACTTTGTTTTGAAGATTTGAAGAATCAGTAGTGACATGGTTGGTAGCACCACTATCCATCAACCAGTTACCATGTGCTGTAAGATCATTGGAGGAATAATATGCAGCATTCTTGTTATTGTTATGAGAAATAGGAACAAAATCTTTGTCAATTGATGCCAACATTCAGCAACAACATGGCCACCTAGACCACATAATTGACAGAAAACATATCCACAGCCACCTGTGTAACCGCGTCCTCTTCCACAGCCTCCATGGTTTCCACGTCCACCACCACGATTTATGGTGTTTTTAATCCATCTTTTTTTGTTGTCTTTCTTTGATCGATCAGCAACATGTGCTACAAGCATAAATTCAGGTCCACTCTGTTGAGAAATCCAAATTTTTGGCTAAGTAAAATTGCTTGCACATCTTCAAGTTGAATAGGATCACAAGTAGAATTGACGTTTGCAATCACAACATCATATTCCATTGTAGACCTTGGAAAACATACATTATGAAATCATCATCTGTCACTATATAACCTATCAATAACAAGTTATCTGCAACTTCTTTCATTTTTGACAAATAAGCAGTCATGGTAAGTGATCCCTTCTTGGTTGACTGAAGCTATAATTTGAGCTGCATTAACTTTGCTCTTGACTGATTTTCGAAGAGCTTTTCCAACGAGCTCCAAAGTTGTAAGCAAGTTTTTGGCTTAGTAATTTGAGTATGCACTTCTTTGGAAATTGATGAGAGCATCTAGCCTAGGAGAGGAGAGTCCAATCATCTCCACAACAGATAATCAGGATTCACTATTGATTGACTGTTACTGCCTTTCTTTATTATTATCTCCACGGGTGGCTCAATAACAACACCATTGATAAAACCTTCAATGTTTCTTCCAATAATGGCAGGCAAGATCTGTGTTCTCCATATAATATAATTATCAGTTTGTAGTTGAAAAGGAAAATTATAATTTGGTAATGTCACTTCACTCAGTGAAGGAAGTTTTTGAGAAGAAACAATAATCTGAGACATTGCTGAAATGATGGTTGGAATTTTGGAAGGCTTTGATACCATGAAGAAGCTTTGAAGAATATGATTTACTCAGATAATTTCCATTGATCACTGTGAAGGTATTTATACAAGGATGTAAAATAGTGATAAGACTCCTAACTATGTGATAACAAGCTGATAAGAATTATCTGTAAGATAAACGTGTAGTTGTTACAGATATACAAAAATAACTAACTAATTGCAGTTGTTGTTGATTGTTGTTGATTATCAGTCCCAAGTCCTGGAATCATCCACATGATTCCATTCGTCGAGTTCGCCAAACGTCTTGTTGTATAACACAGCAATTTCCATGTCACTTGCATAATACCAACCAATGGCCCACCATCCAAAGCCACAAAAGCCATCGTCGAATCCCTTCCAACCTCCAATATCAACACCATTTTTTTTTCCTCCAGTCAGCTTCAATGAATTTCCCAAGGGTACTATTCTTGAATACCATATTACTCTCACGATTTTACATTGTTCCATCCATTCGACGTGCTATCCACAACCGACTTTTCTGCTTTCCTCACCAATCTTTTCAGAGCTCATGCATTAGATGTCGAGGATAAAGAATTCAATATTCCTTCCTTCGTTTACTTTCCTTCACCCGCTATGCTTTTGTTGTTGATATTGCACGCGCCGCAGCTCGACTAGAAAGTTTCTTGTGAATTTACGAATTTGCCAGAGCTCGTGTAGATACCCGAATTCATACCCATCCATGGTAAAGATCTTCCCAACCTATTCTTGACAAGAAAAGGGAAATGTATAAGCAGATGCTTTGACTTTCAAAATGGCTCATTTCGGTGGAGGGTATTGTGGTAAATACATTCGAGGACATGGAATTTGGAGCTATGAAGGCTTTGTAAGAAAGAGAAGTGAGTGGTATTATTAGTCCACCAAAATATACTATTGGACCTCTCGTACAAAGTGGTTCAAATGGTGAAGACCTGTAACGTTTGAAATGGTTTTTTAATTTTGAATGATTTGAGTGAGAGGCGTTAGTGGGGAATAAATGGGCCTTAATGTATTTGAATGGTTTTGAATGTGGCCTTTGACTTTCCTACATGGGTTTTTGGAAAAGAAAAAATAGAGAATAGTGACTTGTACTCCTTTTTACGTTTGTTTTTTGTAAACAGAGAGAAAAAATTAGTTTTTTCTGCATATTTTGGTTAGTGAGTGTGGTAAAGATCAAGTACAGTGAAAGTTCAAGGAAAGCTTCGGTAGTGTTGTGTTCAGAAGCTTTGCAATCCATTGTATCCTGGGAGATTGCCATCGAAAAACACCCACACCGATGGGACGGAAATAGTCTTAAGAATACTGTGATATCACACAGTCCTCAGACCATTTTTTCAACCAGCAGATTAAAGCAAAGGACATTCAGGTTCTCAATTTTATTTTATTAAACTTTGTAAATTTTTATGCACATATGTAGATCCACATATATATACACATATATTATATTCCCATAATATGTTACTTACAAGATCATAAAAGGTCGGAGTAGAAAATCAACCACGTGGCACCATCCTATATGTCTCCTTTAGGATCGATGGGACTCTCTCTCGTGAATAGCTGAAGGAGCTGGCTTTGGGTTTGGAAATGAGTGGAAAAAAGTTCTTGTGGGTGGTAAATAACCAAACAATGAACTTCGTAATGCTGCTTATCTTAATGGTGGTCAAGGCGATTTTGACCCTTCTGAGGTTTTACCAGATGGGTTTTTGGAGAGGATTAAGGAAGAGGGACTTGTGGTTGCATCATGGGCACCACAAATTGAAATCCTGTGGCATGGCTCAATGGGTGGGTTCCTAACACATTATGGTTGGAACTCCACCCTTGAAAGCGTTTCGTTAGGTGAACCACTAATTGCTTGGCCACTCTTTGTCGAGTAGAAAACTAATGCGGTAATGCTAGTGGATGTTCTGAAAGTAGCATTTAAACCAAAAGCTAATGAAAATGGGTTTGTTGGAGGTGAGGAAATTGCCAAAGTTGTTAGGGATCTAATTGAAGGGGAAGAGGGGAAGAGACTTGGACAACGTATGAATGACTTGAAAGATGCAGCCAACAGGGCACTTAGCAAAGATGGGTCTTCCACGAGAGCACTTTCTGAATTAGCATCTAAGTGGCAAAATGTGGAAGCTCCCAAGTAGAACCATCACAATCATTTTTAATTTTGTTTTCGTTCTTCATTTTTTTTTTTTTCTTGATAATGTTTGTTTCTCTTTCTCGTTTGGATTATGTTGCCTAAACAATAAGTATTGTCGTATCATAGATTTTTATTTTTTTTTATTTTGGAGGCAAAGAATCAATAACATGAGAAAAAGCTTTTCGAATCTCCTACACGAAACTGGCTATTCGTGTGATGTCATTAAAATAATCAAGTAGATAAATAGTATGATGAAATATAGCGTTTTCGAAGGTTGCTAGAATGTTCCAAATTGGTTGAAGCTATATGCAGAGTTTTTTTTTTTTTTTTTTTTTTTTTTTTTTTTTTTTTTGGTTTAATCAATTGTATGTAGAGGGGATTTGAAGCTTGAAGAAGCAGAAATCTATATGAGTACGGAAACTGAAAAATTTAAGCAAACGTACAAAACAAAGTTGATTCGAAGGCGCGTTTTATGAATTGGCTTTACAAAATTATTTATATAATAATGAAATAATGGCATACGTATGCATGTTACAGTTTGGTTTTTCTCTTTTCTTTTTCATTACTAAAAAAAAAAAAACAGAGTCTTGATATTACTTGCAGTCTTTCGAAAAAATAAAAAAAAAAGGAGAAGATATTATTTGGAGAATGACGTAAACAAAGACTTAAGCTATCCTAAAAGTTTTTTAGCCGCCGACTAATTCAAGTTTAAATCAATGAATTGGTTGACTAATTAGTCAATGATTACCAGGAAGGACAACTAATGTATCTTCTTCTTTTTTTTTTTTTGGGTTTTTTTGGGGAATAAACAATCATTGGTTTTCAATATGTATTTGAAAAAGTGGTTTTCAAAAAAATATATATTTTGATTGATAAATAAAAAAGTGTGAAAAAATAACTGGTACGAATTTTTTATCAAAATTATACACTCAATAAAAAAATAATACTGCCCAAAAAAATTTAAAAAAAAATTAGACAGGTTGGTTTAGACTAGTCTAATCAAATAAAAGTGCCGCGATTTTTCTTGGACATGGAAGAGTCTAGTACAATGCATAAGAATAACAACAAGGGTATTGGTTGCTTCTTGGCTTTTTCCTTCTTACTGTTATGGGGAGAGAATTTATTTGTTCACGAATAAAGATAGATGTGTCTCCTAGGTCGAAAATGCCAGCTAGTTATAACAGCCTAGCACTAGGATTGTGAAGACGGAAAACGTTAGTAAAATGACAAAAAAAAAAAAAAAAAACTACTGCCAGGTGCTATGACCATGAAGAGACAGAACCATGGGATGTAAAAAATTGTCTTGTGGTTCCTTATTCATAAAAGATGCCAATAATTAATTAGATGTTAAATTAATGATTTGCCATTTTTTATTTTTTATTTTTGATATGTTTGGTAAGTTATTTCGGTGAACCTCAATGGTATGAATGAGCATGGCAAATCCTCAACGATAACTTTACTTTGTCTTTAGGAAAAGTGTAGGAAGGAACCGCTTGTTTGATTTTGACTTTTCTCCTTCAGTTGTGAGTCTCACATTCTCCTCGCATGGTCCTTTTTGCACCC
Source organism: Ziziphus jujuba (assembly GCF_031755915.1). Taxonomy (NCBI): domain Eukaryota; kingdom Viridiplantae; phylum Streptophyta; class Magnoliopsida; order Rosales; family Rhamnaceae; genus Ziziphus; species Ziziphus jujuba. The sequence goes on along the minus strand of NC_083385.1, from coordinate 4,931,655 downwards.
AACCTCAACAGAGTTTCTACCAAATGGCCAAAATGAAAAGGACAATTTGACGGAGGTGTCTGTGATTAATTATAGTCATCTGTCTTTTTTTGGAATTCTAAAGAGGGATGTTTAAATTCTCTTCGTCATGAAATGTGAACAATATTCTTGGGGGAACGGGACAATGTTTTTCCTTTTGAGAATGATGAATTGGAACATTGAAAATCCAATTTATTATAATAAAAAAGGTTACCTAAAACAACTCCAATGCTTGTTGCTCATTTAAACACCATAGACTGCTCATTATACATACCAACATTGTATTTGGTTGATAAAAATTGTAAAATGTGATGATTTAATCCTCAAATTCACCTTGTAATGCTGCTGTGATGTGTTGCATAACTGGTGCAGAACTGCAGAACCTGTTTTACTTGTTTCCAAGTTTCTGGTGGTCAAAACGGTGCACTTAATTATTTTGGAAGTAAAGAATGACAAAATGGTTATTTTGCCTCACATCTTAAGTAGAGTGACGTGGTTTTGAGGCAACCCTTGTTATATATATGGTTTCCTTCCTTCACAATGAAAAAAGCAGAGAAAAAATCAAATTTTTCAGAAAGTTGTAGAAGCGGGAAAAGCTCCAAGAAATCTGTTTTCATTCCCTCGTGTTCTTCTTTGTGTGTGTAATTGATGTTCTTTGTGAGCTTGGTTGAGAACACAAAGAGAAAAGGGTGTAACAAGGGTTTTGGGTTGTGAATATCTGAGTGACTCCATAGTTGAAATTCTGTAGTTGATTTCAGTGATAGCAGCTATTCAATAATAACAGAAGCTTTCACCGGGGCAACGAGGACTTAGGCAATCTTGGCCGAACCTCGCTAAATCTTGTTGTTGTTTGTATTAGTTAGTTTTTTCAGTTTTTTTGCTCTCTGATTTTCCAACAGTGGTATCAGAGCTATTGGGTATGTTCAATTGATGGTGAGTTGTGTAATTTTTTAATTCTTGGTGAATTTGGGTATTTCCAATTCTTGGTGAATTCGGGTATTGTCAATTCTGGGTGAGTGTTTTGATTAACAATCTTGGAAGAGGTGCTTGGTTTTGGCTAATTCCAAGGATGTCTACAAAATTGGAGATTGAAGTCTTCAATGGCAAAGGAGACTTCTTACTTTGGCGCAAGAAGATGAGGGCTATGCTGGTCTAGATGAAGATGGCAAGGGCAATCGATGGTTCATTTGGAGCAGATGTCACTGAAGACAAAAAGCTGGAAATTGATGAAATTGCAATGAGCACCATCATCCTTCACCTTTCTGATAATGTGTTACGGTAGGTTGATGATGTTAGTACCACTTCATAGATGTGGAAAACACTTGAGTAGCTTTACTTGGTGAGATCTTTACCAGATAGAATTCTTTTACTTGAGCAATTTTTTGTTTTTGAAATGGATACCTCTAAGGACTTAGATGCTAATCTTGATTCTTTTAATCATTTAATTTTGAGTCTTGCAAATTGTAATGTTGTGTTTGATACTGAACATAATGCTGTTATATTGTTAAACTCCTTGCTTGAAACATATAGAGAAGTGAAGAATGCCATTAAGTATGACAGAGATTCTTTGTCTTTAGAAACTGTAGTAAGTGCCCTTAGGTCCCGTGACTTAGAATTGAAAGCTGAGTCTAAAGGGGAAGGACTTACAGTAAGAGGTAGGAGCACCACTCAAAACTGGGATCACAATCTAAATCTAGGACAATAGGCAGGAAGTGTTATTACTGCAAGAGAGAGGGCCATTTTATTAAAAATTGTTTTAAGAAAAGGAAAGATGAAAAAGAGAAAAGCCAAGAAACAGGTGACTTGGCAGTGGCTTATACTGGTTTGGAGCCTACAGAGGTCTTAATTGTGTCTTCCAGTTAAGATAAATCTGAATGGGTGTTAGATTCAGGTTGTTCCTTTCATATGTGTCCTGATTTAAGTTGTTTCCACTCTTATTCTAAGTGTGATGGTGGTCAAGTCCTTCTAGGAAATAACCAGTCATGTCAAGTAGTTGGCATTGGAAATGTGCAACTACAACTGTTAGATGGTACCATTAAGACTCTTACTTCAGTTAGACATGACCCTGATTTGAAGAGGAATTTAATTTCTCTTGGCATGTTAGATAAATTTGGTTTTTCTTGTAAAACTGAAATGGTACTATGAAAGTGACTAAGGATTCTCTTGTTGTTATGAAAGGTGTGAAAAAGAATGGTTTCTATGTATTGGTTGGTAAAACAGTGATTAATTCTAGTAATACTTCTGTTAGTTCATTAATTGATAAAACTATTTTGTGACATAATAGATTAGGTAACATTAGTGAAAAATGTTTGTACTACTTGAATAAACAGAATGTGTTTGGCAAGGACATAATCAACAAGCTAGAATTCTATGAAAATTATATTTTGGGAAAACAACATAGGCTTAGCTTTAACTTGAGTACAAGTAGCTAAATCTATGTTAGAAAATGTGCATGCTAATTTGTTGGGCCCTGCCAAGGTACAAACATAAAGTGGTAATAGGTATTTTTTGTCAATAATTGATGATTTTTCTCGAAAAGTTTGGGTTTACTTGCTGAAAACCAAAGATGAAGCATTTAGTAGGTTTAAAGAATGGAAATTGCCTGTTGAAAATCAAACCAATAAACTTGTACAAGCCTTGAGAACCGATAATGGTCTAGAATTTTGTGATAGAGAATTTGATAATTTCTGTAAGTCTCATGGTATACTAAGACATAGAACTGTTAAGCACACACCACAGCAAAATGTTATGGCTGAAAGAATGAATAGGACTTTGCTTGAATAGGACTTTGCTTGATAAGGTGAGATGTATGCTTGTTTCATCTGGTTTACCTAAATTGTTTTGGGGTGAGGCTCTTATGACAGCTATGCATTTGGTAAATTTATCACCATCTACTATTTTAAATTTTAGATCCCCTAAACATGTGTGGCTTGATAAGAAGCCTAATTATAGCAAGCTTAGAATTTTTGGCTATGCTGCATATGTACATCAAGCTGAGGGAAAACTTGAACCTAGGGGTATAAAATGTGTTTTCTTAGGTTATCCTTCAGGTGTTAAGGGCTATAAACTGTGGGATAAAGAAACTCAGGGCTAGAAAGTCATTATAAGTAAAGATGAACCAGAAAAGCATACACCTGACTAATCAGATGAAGAGTCAGAAGATGAACAACCAAAGCCGAAATCCTCAAGTCCAAGACAGAAAGATATAGCTTCACCAGGATACTTGCTGATTCGAAATAGAGCAAAAAGGCAAGTGAAGCCTAATAGGAAGTACAGCTATGCAGGTTTCATAGCTTTTGCCTTGGTGGCATTTCAAGATCTTACAAATAATGAGCCAAGAAGTTATTTGGAAGCTGTGAAATCAAAAGAAGCTGCAAAATGGAAAGAAGCTATGGTTGAAGAAATGGAATCTTTACATAAAAATGAGACTTGGGAGTTGGTACCAGTACCTCCAGACCAGAAAATTGTAAATTGTAAATGGATCTACAAAGTCAAGGAAGGAATGACAAAGTCTGAATCAGTGAGATTTAAAGCCAGATTAGTGGCTAAGGGGTTTACTCAAGTTGAAGGCATAGACTACAATGAAGTTTTCTCATCGGTTGTTAAGTATACAACCATTAGAGTCATGTTGGCTTTGGTAACTCAGTTTGGTTGGGATTTAGAACAGATGGACATGAAGACTGCTTTTCTTCATGGGGAGTTAGAAGAAACAATATACATGAGACAACCTGAAGGTTTTGAGATTAAGAAAAAAGGTGGAGATCTTGTGTGCTTGCTTTAGAAATCACTTTATGGTCTTAAGCAAACACCAAGACAATGGTATAAAAGGTTTGATTCGTTTGTGGTGAAGGCTGGTTTTATGAGGAGCAATTTTTATGGTTGCTTATATTTTAAGGATCCTATGATAGATAAAGCTGTGTATCTTCTGCTGTATGTAGATGATATGTTACTAGCAGGTCCAGATTTTAGGAATAGAAATTGTGAGAAACAGATCGAGATATGAGATGAAGCTGCTACAATCTTCCTACATTAAGAAAGTGGTGTCCAGATTTTCTATGAAAGGTGCAAAACCAGCAAATGTTCCACTTGGTGGACATTCAAGCTGTCTAGTGAGCAATGTCCAGCTACAGGGCAAGACAAGGAAGATATAATGGTTGTACCATATTCAAATGTTGTGGGATCTGTGATGTATATGATGATCTGCACTAGGCCAGATTTAACTCATGCCATTAGTGTCTTGAGTAGATATATGGCTAATCCTGGCCGAGATCATTGGGACGCAATGAAATGGCTTCTACGATATTTGAAGCACACAGTGAGTGAATGTTTGATTTATAAAGGAAATTCAAGTAAAGTTTAGTTAATTGGGTATTTGGATTCTGATTATGCTGGTGATAGGTACAGAAGGAGATCTATGTCATCTTATGTGTTCACTTTGAGTGGAACTTGCATAAGTTGGAAGTCTTAGTTGCAGCCTGTGGTGGCTTTGTTAACAACGAATCTGAGTAAATGGCAACAACAGAGGCTGTAAAGGAAGCTATTTGGCTTAAGGGTCTGTTAACAGAACTTAATCAAAAGGTTGTTTTATACTCAGATAGTCAAAGTGCTATTCACTTGTGCAAAAATCCAGTGTTTCATGGAAGATCTAAGCATATTCAGGTTAGGTATCACTTTATTCGAGACATGATAGCTCAACAGGTGATTCAATTGAAGAAAATTCCTACTGAGTTAAATCCTTCTGATATGGGTACAAAGGTGCTTACTGTTAGCAAGTTTAATACTTGCAAGAATCTGCTCCGAGTTGGAGCACACTGGTTTGGTGATGGTTATTTTTTGTTGGGATGGTGATGAGCTTCTGTTGAATTGAATTTGAGGATTAGGTGGAAATATTTGATGATTTAATCCTCATATTCACCTTGTAATATTGCTATGATGTGTTACATAACTGGTGCAGAACTGCAGATCCTGTTTTGCCTGTTTTTCAAGTTTCTGGTGGTCAAAACGATGCACTTCATTATTTTGGAAGTAAAGAATGGAAAATTTGGTTATTTTGCCTCACATCTTAAGTAGAATGACGTCGTTTTGAGACAACCCTTGTTATATATATGGCTTCCTTCCTTCACAACGAAAAAAGCAGAGAAAAAATCAAATTTTCCAGAAAGTTGCAGAAGCAGGAAAAACTCCAAGAAATCTGTTTTCATTCCCTCGTGTTCTTTTTTGTGTGTGTAATTGATGTTCTTTGTGAGGTTGGTTAAGAACACAGAGAAAAAAATGTGTAACAGGGGTTTTGGGTTATGAATATCTGAGTGATTGCATAGTTAAAATTCTGTAGTTGATTTCAATGACAGCAACTATTCAATAATAACAGAAGCTCTCACCAGAGCAACGAGGACGTAGGCAGTCTTGGCCGAGCCTCACTAAATCTTGTTGTTGTTTGTATTAGTTAATTTTTTCAGTTTTTTTGCTCTCTGATTTTCTAACATAAAATATGATGGAAGTCTGGTTCAATTACAATATAATTGATGCAAGTACAGTTTGATTGATACATTATAGATTTTTGCTTCCTAAATAAAAACAAAAATAATGAAGTTTTGGCTGTGTGGGAATGAACGTTGATTGGCCAAATTCATAAAATAAACAGAAACCAATCATATTTGAACATGTTTCTTTCTTTCATACAAACCGCTGGATTTTGTCCCCGTCTGCATTGCTGTTATATTAGGGGTTGTGTTTGTTAGCCTGGTCAACAACTCATTTATGCTTGTTATGCCACGTTAGCGTCTCCGTTGCAGAGAAAGTGGAGGTCTGAAGAAGCTACCAAATCCTTTTATTTTCTTTTCCTTTCTCTCTTTCCTTCTATTTTTCCTTTCACCAAACACGGTGCTTTCTCAAATTTTTGGATCCCAGATCATCAATAGTTGGGCTCTCAGATTTGGTTTCCAATATTATATAATAAATTAATAATTATTGTCGGGGCATCATCTTATATCTAAATAATTATTTTATGCTGCTATTATGATGTTGCAATTATTCATCATAAACTGTCAATTATAATTGCTGAGATTTTGTGGCTATTATGATGTTACAATGCAGTTGTGATTTCTCAAGTTCAACCCAAAAATTTTATCAACAAGAAAAAAAAAAAAAAAAAATTGTACAACCCAAAAATCAATATCTTACAAGTTGCAATCCCATTTCAACTCAGAGACTCGAATGGAAGCATTGGTGTGTGATTGTGAGGGAATTGTGCCACCACAAAAAAACAAAAAAGAAAAAAAAAAAAAAACTTTTATTTGATTAATTTAGGGACTCACACCCACCCCCTCCCCCCCCCCCCCCCCCCCCCCCCCCCCCCTCTCTTCCTTTAAAAATCATCATTTCCTTTTTCATGTTATCCGCAGTAAGCAGCCATCTTTTTTTTTTCCAAAAAATAAATAATAACAATGATAAAACAAAGAAATTATAATTTACCCAAAAAAAAAAAAAGAAAATTATAGAAAAAGGCTAACGTACGTGTTCTTTACTTTTGCTTATTTACACTTGGTTCCCCTTCTTTTGCATTTAATATCAAGTATATTTTTCCATACCAAAAATACTGTTTATTTTCCCCCACCACCTCCTGTAGCACAAAGAGCGA